>NW_006256486.1:12651017-12727927 GCF_000478725.1 Eutrema salsugineum
CTGATTTGCTGAGGTCACCAGCTTTGCCCTTGTTCTGCTCTTCTGAGTCTCTTTTTCTGAGCCAGGGCCCGCCGTTCTTTCTGTCATCTGCAAGACAGCTCTCAAACAGAGAATGAGCACCAAGTACAATCACCAAAGTCATGTTCAAGAGAAATATCAAGAACATAGTTCTCTCAAAAACTAATGGCTCAATGATTTCTCAGGCTAAGAGGGTCAGAAAATGAGTTTGAACGATGCTAAACACTGCGTAAAGCAATCAACTCAGCCAAGAAACCATCTCACCGTTGAAGCCGGTTTTAAGGTGCAATTTCTCAAGAATTTTAAAAACTCAAGAAAAGGTGATTTTCGATGAAAGAACCAGTTTTTCATGTGTTGTCTATTTTTTTGGAATTTCTTCCCTTCCAAGAACCAGACGGACATGCTATCAAATCCATGAGACCCCAAATCCGCCTTTCATCTGAATTGGCTATCAACTCTGAGCACCCCCAACCGCCCCTACCAGTGGAGCCCAACGCCGTATAATTTGGGGCTAACATCCTCTCTCTAGGCCCGTTGGCCCACCAACCGCCCTTACCAGTGAGCCCAACGCCTTCTCTCTTAGGCCCATTGCCCCACCATTGTCTGACGGTTGACCTCTTTTCAGGTCCATGGGCCCATCCCTGTCCGACGGTCAGGAGTCGCTTGGTCCAGGAGGCTCGTAAGAATTGTCTACTGTACTTGCAATCACCACGTGATATTTCCACGTGCTTTGTCCTCACTCGCACGATACCATAGACTACTTCCTGGTAGGTCACCCATCCTGAGATTGCTCCAGCATAAGCACGCTTAACTCTGGAGTTCTCTCAAGATACTTGACCAAAAAAGATAAGTGCACTTTGATGACATAGGTAGCCAAATCAAATCTTATAAGCCTTTTTCACATATACCAGAAATCACGATGTCACAATTCACCCCGACTTCCAAGGAATTCGTCCTCGAATTCTCAACCACGTCCCAAGACCCCACCCGGGTCAGAGCCGGTTGACTAACCTGATGCTCTGATACTAATTGTGAGACCCCGCTCCCTTCTTCCCTTCCGGGAACCAGACAGACCGGCTATCAAATCCATGAGACCCCAAATCCGCCTTTCATTATGATTGGCTATCAACTCTGAACGCACCCAACCGCCCCTACCAGTGAGCCCAACGCCGTATACTCTGGGGCCCAACGTCCTGTATAGGCCTGTTGGCCCACCAACCGCCCCTACCAATGAGCCCAACGCCTTCTCTCTTAACCTAGGCTTAGCCTTTTTTCAGGGAACTCAAAACCTTTGGCTCTTAAAATTTTGGTCACAATCCACCCATTCTGCTGCCTTCGGATCCCTCTTTTTCTTCTGTCACACCACACATTGTGCATGTAAAAAAGGAGCTGAATAGCAAAGAAAGCGCCTAGAGAAGGGGGATGGTAAGGACCTTCGAACTCTTTCTTGTTCCTGGTGTGAGTGATGAACGGTTTCATGCCACGCCCCAAGAGTTCCATCTCGTTCAAATGCATCACTCCAGGATTGTAGGTAGTGAAGAACATACAAGCCAATGCCCTGTTGGCGTATCTGATTGCTGGGTTCCTTATACAGGTCTTGCTCTTTCCTCTTATCTATCCTCCGAACGCAATTGTATCCCACAGAACTGCAATCTCTTATTTAGGGTACAGAACCTTCGCCATAGGGCTTTCATTTCTGACGAAACCAAAGATCTCATCAATCTCCCTAAAGCTCACTTCAGAAGCAACCCCATTGATCTCAAACTCAATGTGACCAAAACCATTCCCATGGAGTCTCTTGGGATCTCTCTAAGCATATATGTACACCTCCCAAGAAGCAAGGAACTGCTAAGTGATTCCCTCATAGGCCACATCTTTCATCTCAAAGAACGATGCCAAACCCATATTTAATTTGAAAAATGAGCTTCACATCTCAAGGATCTCCAGCTTGCCCAACAGTTCTACGTCAGGAAACCTTCCTTGAGTCACCTGAGCCTTGTTAAACTGATGCAAATATTCTCCCGCAGTAGTCAAGTGGTCTTCTTCCTTCTCAGCTTTCGTGTCCTCCTTCTTTGTCTCTTGAGCACCTTTGGGAACTGGTTTAAGTTCAGCATCTCTCTCAGCTTCGGTTTTCAGTTCTCTCCTCATCAGGTGACACAGCTATCTGCTTCCCTTTCTTTTTCCAGATCAGGCACCACCACAAGTGCAAGCTCAGTGTTCCTTGCTCGTTTTGCAGCCGGTTCCTCATCGGCTCTCTTGGTGCCCTTTGAGGCGTTCTTGCTTGTTTCCTCTGATTTTGCTGAGGTCACAGCTTTGCCCTTGTTCTGCTTCTTCTGAGTCTCTTTTTTCTGAGCCAGGGCCGCCGTTCTTTTTGTCATCTGCAAGACAGCTCTCAAACAGAGAATGAGCACCAAGTACAATCACCAAAGTCATGTTCAAGAGAAATATCAAGAACATAGTTCTCTCAAAAACTAATGGCTCAATGATTTCTCAGGCTAAGAGGGTCAGAAAATGAGTTTGAACGATGCTAAACACTGCGTAAAGCAATCAACTCAGCCAAGAAACCATCTCACCGTTGAAGCCGGTTTTAAGGTGCAATTTCTCAAGAATTTTAAAAACTCAAGAAAAGGTGATTTTCGATGCAAGAACCAGTTTTTCATGTGTTGTCTATTTTGTTGGAATTTCTTCCCTTCCAAGAACCAGACGGACATGCTATCAAATCCATGAGACCCCAAATCCGCCTTTCATCTGAATTGGCTATCAACTCTGAGCACCCCCAACCGCCCCTACCAGTGGAGCCCAACGCCGTATAATTTGGGGCTAACATCCTCTCTCTAGGCCCGTTGGCCCACCAACCGCCCTTACCAGTGAGCCCAACGCCTTCTCTCTTAGGCCCATTGGCCCACCACTGTCTGACGGTTGACCTCTTTTTATGTCCATGGGCCCATCCCTGTCTCAAGATTGGCAAGTACAAAACTTTTTCTCAAGATTGGCAAGTACAAAACTTTTTCTCTAGCAGAACTGATATTCATAGCTTTTTCAAACATCAAGGAAAGTAAGAACAAGCCAGAACAACCGATTTAGAGACAAGTTATCTAGACATTTCAGCTCAACACACAAATCATCATTAAGACCAATTCCAAGCGCATTTTCTCAAGAATTTTTAAAACTCAAGAATAAGTGATTTTAAATGCAAAGACCGGTTTTTCGTGTGTTGTCTACCCTGGTGGAATTTACAAAATTGTTCCCAAAGGCCGATATACTCTAAAAGAGTCGATTCCACATTTTACAAACATTTAAGCTCGCAAAGAATGAAGGAAAAAGATGAGTTCTTTAAGATGCAAATACCTTTGGGAATGCAAGATTTAAGCTGAACGAGATGCTTATGCAGAGTAGACAACACCCTAACGAGTCTAGAACGCTTGGAATCACGCAAAATGAACGAGAAATGAGTGAGTTGTGTTCGTGAGATGCAGAGAAAAGAGTCTAGAGGGCAAACTCTGCGTTTTGGCCAAGTATGGAGGTCGGTATGGGCTGGAGCGCGCTTTCCAGCTGGCATTTGGACTGTTGTGGGACTGGTCCCCCCTTCTGCTCCAGCTCCAGCCGTTGACCACGCCAAAAACTACTTTGACCGAGTGTTCAAATTCAAAATGCCGCGCAACCCTTCAAATGGACGCGGTATGGGGATGACGTGAGCTGTACGGACCAAGCCAAATTTTCTCGTGTTACTCTGAGCTGCCTCGACTTGTTCCACCCCGAGGGTACCAAACCGAGTTGTCTGAGCCCATGCCAACGAGTAAATCCCCATAGCTTTCACGTCTTTTCTTTGGACCTCGCAAAGCCTCTTCTTCGTTCTAAGTGTTTCATGTGTTCTTGCTTTTGATCATTTCTTGAAACCGAGTGCCTCGGCACGCTCCACCACGAGGGCATCATGCCGAGGTCACTTGTTTTTAGCAAAGAACACGTGAGGCCTTGGGGTTTAAACAGGCTGGCCTTGGTGTAAACTGGTCGCGGCCTCGGATCAAGGTTTTTGACGGTTTTAAGTGAACATCGCCCCTCGGTATACTTATACCGAGGTGTTTACACTGTGAGCCTCCCCCACACTTAGTTATTTTACCATAGCACTTCTCAGACACGACCATGATGAAATTAAGTCGAGGAATCTAGCTGAGGTTCTCAAGCTTTCACTCGGTAAAAGATGACCATGGTATGAATATACCGAGGGTCGATACCAAGGCTATGTATGCTCTTTGACTTAATTCATCAGGCCGTGTCTTTTTCAAGCTTTTTCTCACTTTCACCCTCAAGGTTCACTGTCTAACTCCTGAAACACTTAACAAACCCTTCAAAAAGCTTCAAATAAAAAGAAAAAGAAGATGAAAAACGAAATATGTACATGGATAAGCTTGGGGTGTCTCCCAAGAGCACTTTGTTTAACGTCGCTAAGTTTGACTTTTCATACCTTTTCAGGCTGATTCCGGTTCAAGTAGAGGAACTGAGGTAGCTCCCTCCCTTATTTCTGATGCCAAGTAATGCTTTACCCTCTGGCCGTTTACCACAAAGCTTTGTCCATCTATTCCTTTCAAAACCACGGCTCCATAGGGTCTTACTTCAAGAATCGTCAACGGACCGGACCACCACCTAGACCTCAGCTTCCCAGGGAACAGCTTGAGTCTTGAGTTAAACAACAGAACTTGGTCCCCTTCTTTGAACTCTCTCTTGTGTATCTTCTTGTCATGGAGCGCCTTGGTTCTTTCTTTGTAGATCTTAGAGCTCTCGAAAGCATCTAACCGGATCTCCTCAAGCTCATGAAGCTGTAAAACCCTCTTCTCTTGTGCGGTCTTGATGTCAAAGTTCAGAAGTTTCACTGCCCACAAGGCTTTGTATTCCAACTCAACCGGTAGATGATAGCTCTTCCCATAGAGCAAGTTAAACGGTGAGGTTCCAATGGGGGTTTTGTAGGCGGTTCTGTAAGCCCACAGAGCATCGTCAAGTTTCTTGCTCCAATCCTTCCTGGATGAGTTCACGGTCCTTTCCAAAATGGCCTTTATCTGACGGTTGGAAACCTCCACTTGGCCGCTGGTTTGCGGATGATAAGGGGTGGCCACCTTGTGCTTTACTCCGTGCTTCTTCAAAAGAGTCTCAAGAGTCTTGTTGATGAAATGGCTTCCCCCATCACTGATGACTACTCTTGGTACTCCAAACCGTGGGAAGATGATACTCTTGAAGAGTTTTACCACCACTTTTGAATCGTTGGTCGGAGATGCAACCACTTCAACCCATTTACTCACATAATCCACTGCTATAAGGATATATTGATTCCCATATGAGCTTACAAAGGGACCCATGAAGTCAATGCCCCAACAGTCGAAGACTTCTACTTCAAAGATTGGGTTTTGGGGCATTTCATTCCTTTTGGATATGTTTCCGTGCCTTTGACAAGCTTCACACCTCGAGACCACTTCCTGGGCGTCTTTGAACATGGTCGGCCACCAGAAACCGCTCTGTAGAACCTTGGCAACTGTCTTGAATGCACCTAAATGACCACCATACGATGAGCCGTGGCATTCTTGTAGCACTGGATGGATCTCTTCTTCGGCCAAGCATCGCCTATAGAGATGGTCCTTGTTAAGCACGTAAAGATACGGCTCATCCCAATGATACCTCATCACATCTCTAAAGAACTTCTTCCTCTGATAAGTATCAAGATCTGGTGGCTCTAATCCGCAAGACAAGTAGTTCACAAGATCCGCGAACCATGGAAGGCTTCTTTCCTTGATCGTAATGGCTTCCTCCACCTCTAAGTAAGACCGGACTAATATGAGATGTTCCTCGGGTAAAGCATCATCTATAGGGACCTGTTCTTCAATCCTCAGCCTTGAGAGGTGATCTGCGGCTCCGTTTTCAATGCCCTTCTTATCAAGTATCTCCATGTCAAATTCTTGGAACAATAAGACCCATCTCAAAAGCCTCGGCTTAGCGTCCTTAGACATCAGGTACCTCAAGGCCGCGTGATCTGTGTAAACCGTGACCTTTGATCCCACTAGATAACTCATGAATTTGTCAAATGCAAACACAATGGCAAGCATTTCCTTCTCGGTGGTGGCATACTTTTCTTGAGCCGAGTCCAAAGTGCGGCTGGCATAGTAGATCACATGGAGCTTCTTATCTTTCTTCTGTCCCAAGACAGCTCCTACAGCATAATCAGATGCATCGGTCATCACTTCAAATGGTAAAGACCAATCAGGGGCTTGTACAATCGGTGCACTGATCAAAGCCTCCTTGATTCTCTTGAACGCTTCCTCACATTCTTCATCAAAGTTGAAATCCACTTCTTTGCACAATAACCTGGTCAAAGGCCTGGCTATCTTGGAGAAATCCTTGATGAACCGTCTATAGAACCCAGCGTGGCCAAGGAAGCTTCTTATTCCTTTCACAGAATTCGGGGCTTGTAAGTTCACCATCACCTCGATCTTGGCCTTATCCACCTCGATGCCTTTCTCTGATACCTTGTGTCCCAAGACAATGCCTTCTTGGACCATGAAATGACACTTTTCCCAGTTTAAGACAAGCCTATGCTCCTCACACCGCTTGAGAACCTGAGAAAGATTAGCAAGACATTCGGAGAAAGAGGAGCCGTATACGGAGAAGTCATCCATAAACACCTCAACTTTCTCTTCAATTAGATCAGAGAAAATGTGCATCATACATCTTTGAAAAGTGGCTGGTGCATTACACAAACCGAATGACATTCTTCTATAAGCATAAGTGCCATAAGAGCAGGTGAATGTCGTTTTCTCTTGATCTCGGGGGTCTATAGGTATTTGAAAGAACCCCGAGTATCCATCGAGAAAACAAAAATAAGTATGATTAGCTAACCATTCAAGAATTTGATCAATGAATGGTAAAGGAAAATGATCTTTTCTTGATGTAGAATTCAATTTCCTATAGTCAATGCACATGCGATGGCCGGTTATAGTTCTTTGGGCTATGAGTTCATCCTTATCGTTTTTCACCACCGTGATCCCACCTTTCTTGGGCACAACGTGTACAGGAGATACCCACCGAGAGTCAGAGATTGGATATATTATCCCTGCCTCAAGGAGCTTTAGTATCTCATTCTTAACCACCTCTTTGAGGTTCGGGTTAAGTCGACGTTGGTGCTCAATAGAGGACATGGCTTGGTCCTCTAGGTGGATCCTGTGGGTGCATATATCAGGAGAGATTCCTCTAATGTCAGCCAAGGAATACCCTATGGCTCTCCTGAATTTCCTTATTTCACTAAGTAATGCATGTTCCTCATGCTCAAGCAAGTTATCGTTTATGATCACAGGAAAAGTAGAGTTTAGACCTAAGAATGCATACCTGAGCCCTGTTGGTAGAGGCTTGAGATCAACAGGGGGTGCGTCTGCCTCATTCCAATCGGCATCAAAGCTGCATTGGCCCGGAACAGCTTCCTCGGCCTTTGCTTCATTCTCGTGCGGTTTACCATCGGCCTCGGTATGAGTTGTCACGGCCATGATATCCCGAGGTGTCTCTTCTTTTCCCTTTGACTCCTCGCTTTCTAGAATGTCGAGGCTGCTCGTGTGGAGCTCCAAAAACCTCGCCTCAGCTCCAAGTTCCCTCGGTTGGTCCAAAAGACGCTTGTACACCTCGCTTTCCTCGTTCAAGTACCCGTGCTCGCTTTGTTCCTGCGTTAAGACCACTTGTAACGGATCCTCTGCGTTCAACTCTTCAAGGAGCTCATCAGCCAGCTCCTCCATTACCTCCACATAGAAAAACTGACCTCCAATGGTCGGTTTCTTCATCATTTCCTTCACGTTGAACTTCATAGTCTCGGGACCGATGTGTAGTTCAATCATTCCTCCTCTCACATCTATTATGGCTCCTGCGGTTGCTAAGAACGGTCGGCCCAAGATGATAGGGTCTAATGGTTCCTCGTCCATCTCAAGAACTATGAAGTCCGTGGGGATTTCTATCTCACCGATCCTCAAAGGTAGATCCTCAAGCAACCCCACCGGTAATCTAACCAATCTATCAGCTAATACAAGAGAGATCTTGGCTGGCTTGTAGCTTTTGTATCCCAATCTCTTGGCCACCGTGTAAGGCATTAAGCTCACAGAAGCTCCAAGGTCACATAAACAGTTTGAGAACTTCAGGTGACCTAAAGCACATGGCAAAGTGAAGCTGCCCGGATCGGATAGCTTCCTTGGTATAGATCTTCTTTGTATTATGGCACTGCACTCATGGCTCAGTATCACCATACCCTGGAGCTCTTTTGTCTTGTTGAGGATCGCGTCCTTTAGAAACTTCCCAAGCTGGGGTATAGCTAAGAACGCATCTATAATGGGTAAGGTGAGTTGCGTGTTCTCCAAGTGTTTCTCAAAGACCGCCTTGGCCTTGTCTAGGATTTTCTTTTCGAAACGCCCTGGGAACGGTATCTTGGGTTGATAAGGTGGTGGTGGAACATAGGGCTTTTCAAGCTCGGTTGTCTTTTCCACCTCTTTTCCTTTGTCCTTGATCGGTTCCTTCTCTAAGACCGCTTCTTTACACGCATCCTCTGAGGCTGCCTCCCCCTCTAATTGCTCATTGGCCTCAATGAGCTTTGTCTTAGGCGTTGGAGTTTGTAATTCCTTAACACTCCTCAATGTGATGGCGTTCACATACTCTTTAGGGTTCAGCTCCGGTTTACCTGGTAAAGCCGGGCCTCTTGATGATGTAGAAGCTTGATTCTGCTTAAGCTCTCTGATATCTTGCTGCATTGTCGCGTGCTGGCTCTCAACCCTTTGCTGGCCCTGTAACAGTTTCTGTAGTATCCCACAGACGTCGTTCCCCATTTGATTCTGACCCGTTCCCTGAATCTATTGTTGATTACCCATCGGCTGCGGATGGAACCCTGGTGGAAACTTGTGTTGCTGCGGTTGGTTGTTGAAGTTGTTACTCTGAGCCGCTTGATTCTGCTGAGTGTAGCCGTGCTGTTGCCCACTGAACTGTTGCTTGGGCTGGAAGGTATTCTGAAAAGGAGCCTTTTGAGCATAGCTTTGTTGTTGTTGTGAGCAGGGTACACTTGGTCTTGAGGGTTAGCTACATTCGGGTTTCTGTATGAGAGGTTTGGGTTACTGTTGTAGTTGTTAAACCGCTGATACCTCTGCTGATTCCCTATGTAATTCAGCTCCTCTTGTGTTAGACTATCTTCATTAACATTGTCAAAACTTGGCCCTTGCTCATCAAACTCGCCTACAAAGTGTATTGGCTTTTGAGTCGCCATCAAAACCTTGTCAAGCTTACTATGAAGCTCTCTTATATCCTTTTTCATGCGCTGTTCATCACTAGATCCCTCTGTACGGTTTGCTCTATCAAAGTCCTCTCCATACGTGTCATTGGACATGGCTATGTTCTCAACTAGTTCCATTGCCGCAGTGATCTCTTTTCCAAGAAAATTCCCATTTGAGGCTGTATCGAGTTGGTTTCTGATCTTGGGGAGTGCACATCGGTATAAAGTACTCAAGAGGGATGCCTCTGAGAAGCCGTGGTGTGGGCATTGGTTAGTGTAGCTTCTAAACCGTTCCCAAGCTTCATTAAAGCTCTCGTTATTGTGCTGCGTGAAACTTGAGATCTGATTCCTGAGCTTAGCCGTGCGTGATGTGGAAAAGAACTTTGATAAGAACGCCAGTTTACACTGCTCCCAGGTTTGTATAGAACCCCTCGGTATATTCTTTTCCCACTGGTGTGCTTTATCACCGAGGCTGAAAGGGAACAAGCGTAGCTTGAAGCTATCTTCGGAGACGCCATTTATCTTGGTTAACTCGCAAACCCGATCAAATTGATCTAGATGCTCGAGAGGGTCTTCTCCAGCCAGACCGTGGAACTTTGAGTTTTGCACCATATTGAGCAGGGAAGCTTTAACTTCAAAGTTGTTGTTTTGAACTGGTGGAGCTTGAATCCCAGCTCGGTATTGGTGCGCATTAGCTCGGTCATTCTCTCCAACACAGATTGGAGGATGTTGTCTCTGAACTTGGGGCGGTGGCGGATGAACATGATGGGCTTGTTGTTCATTTCTATTCGCTTGGTGTTGGTTTTGCTGAGCAAGCCGTTCGTTTCTTTGAGCCTGTTGTTGATTAACATAGGCTTGTTGTTCATTTCTTCCTGCCTGCGCCTGATTAGCCTGAGCCTGGTGCTCGGCTGCCTGAGCCTGTTGCTCCATTCTCTGTTGTTCTGCCATTCCAATTCTGTCAAAGTGTCGTTCTCTCTCACGAGCTCGCCTGTCTAATTCTGTCGATGTTATTGTCGTATGGGAAAAGCAATCCTGTGCTCCGAGACCTGGTATTCATGCACCTGAAAACAAAACAAGAACTTGGAAAGAAGTTAGTAAAACAAAGGAAAGAAAAGCTTGAACTCAAGAACAAACAAGAGACTAATGCTCCTACAAGTTGGCAACGGCGCCAATTGATAACTAAGAGTTTTCAGGCTCTTAGAAGGGTTATCAATCCCCTTGTCAAAGTAGTATAAGGGGTGTCAAACCAAGCTTGTAAACGAGACACTAGCCTATGTCATTTGTTCACTTAAGTCAAGACAAGATGATAAAAGTTTGGTGACGATGATTAACAGGCAAATGAGCAATAAAGTTAAATAAAAGCAGAGATTTAAACTAATCAAGATGCAAATAACAAACAGGTGATTCAGATGATGGTAATGAATGATAAAGGCAGAAGCTTTAGACAGGATATTTGACTCGGGTGCTTCCAAGTTAGACTAAGGGGCTAATGAATCATTTTATCAAGCGATTTCATTTGACTTTGAACTCAAGGCACGTTAATCTTCTCATGAAAGTATTAAACGTCTAAACTGATCCTCTTTCATACCAAAATCCCTTTTGAGAAGCACGAATCAGTCAGCAATAAGAATCGGTTCAAAAACGTCATTTAAGAGAACAAACTATCACTCTCGCGATGAAAGACTCTTAAACCCTTAACCGAGTGGTTCAGACATTTCTACAAACACTTCTGATGCGAGATATGTCTCAGATCTGAACCTCAGGTGATGTGCTTGGATCCAGCTTAAAGATCTCGTCGGTTAAGGAATGAAACATGCAAGACTAGACACCTAAACCCATTAATCCACCTTGAAAGCACCCTAATCTACCTATCTCAAGCCGCTTAAACGACTACTCACTGATCATAACGAGCTCACTAAGTCCTTTGCAAGACGTGTAGCTAGTCATGATAAGGAGTTTGATGTTGGATGATAAAAGAAATAAAGAAAGAACAAGATTCTGATGCAAAAACGAGATATCGGATTAGATTAATCAAGTTTCACAAAAGAGGCAAGTTCTTAGAGCTAAAAACAGATAAGAGATAAGATAACTAGGTTTTTAGTCTCAAAATGTATTTATAGCAAAGGGAAAGTGTCGCGGGTCAGCCCAGAACAAACCGGGTACTGAACCGCCTTCTTGGGTTGATGGGTGAGTGCCACGGTGTGTCAGAAAGTGAAGCCGAGGTCTTCATGCCGAGGCGTGCACGTGAGTCAGGATCCAGATGAAGATCTCGTGAAGAACACGTCAAGAACATGCATGAACCCTAGTCTTTGATCTATCCTCACGTGTATGTTCTTGAGCCATTCTGTTCTTGATTCTGGGTTCGTGACAAGGGACCTCGGGATAAAATGTCGAGGGGTCATGATGTCGAGGTGCTTGGGAGAACACAGTCCGGCATGCACGCCGAGGTCATTACACCGAGGTGTACTTTCAACACTTAGTCGTTTCCAGCTTCAGTTCTTACGTATGCATGCCTCGATCTAACCATGCCAAGGCTTTGGCACGAGGTCTAGTCCAGAATACTTCCAAGATATGAGCCTCGACTTGAGTGACGCCAAGGTAAAGATACCGAGGCTTGTGAAAATACTTAGCGCGTATCGCAACTCTTTTAGGCTTGTATCGACCATGTCACCTTCCGGAAGCAGTAACTTTCAGCACACGACTCCAATTGCTCTGGGAACAGTTCCACAGTCAAGATGAGTCAATAAGCTCGAGCTTTGGTGAAGACCAGGTAAGCTGGTTCGGTCTGGAGGGGCTCCGTCCGCAATGATCTTTGAAGTTCGCCGTTCAGTTCTCGGGTACACGCAATGCTGGTGAATGCTCCGGAAGCCATATCTTTCTCTCCACTGGTCCGAATTGGATGATTCCAACTGTTCTGGAATCTTTGCTTGATTATCTCCAACTTTGGTGAAGACCCCGCCAACTGATTCGGACCGGAAGGTTCCCCGGATTGCTGATCTCTGAATTGCGCGGGCAAGGACAACTTTTGGTCGTAAAAACCGTCCCGCGGTAAGAAAAAATGGCTGAGGGCTGTGTACCGCGGTAAGCTTTTTTTGGTCGTAAAAATTCTTGCCTCGGTCAAAAACTTTTCCCGTGGTATTTTTGCACTCGATACTCGATTCTGGCCGATCGGTAAGGTTTTTGGCCGGAAATGAGCGTCCGGTAAACATTTTGGCCGAGGTTTCCGACCAGCCGGTACGAGATTTGGCCGAGAAATTCCTCCAAGCGGTTTTCACCATTTTTGACCCTTTTCTTCACCGTTTTCTTTTCTGTTCCTCTTCTTAGGCTCCAATGGGTCTCCAAAGCTCCTGATAACGACTTCAAAACATGCAAAACTCTTTGGGACCTAATGCAAGCCCTAAGTCCTATTTTAACGTCTAAAGACTCAATTTACATGAGAAAACACATGATGAGGACTCTATAATGAAATCTAAATGATGTAAAATATAGACATATCACTCTCTTCAAAAAAAAAAAACGTGAAAAGAGAGAGGGAAACAAAAAGCCTAATGAGTCTTAGATTGTCGAAATTTGTGGAGCAAGAAGCATCTACTAAGCGTTTATAGAGCTATGTTTTTGAAAGATTTACAAAAATCTAAGTCTGGGGGAGTTAGGAGAGAACCTTAGGAAGAAGACCAGTAATCTATGGCAAGAAGAATTTGACTGAAAACTGTGGATACCAACAGCTTCACTCTCTCTTGCGGTTTTGCATAATATCTTGAATTCTCCAGATCTTCAGGTAACCCGTAAACACTTTAAGCCTTACCCCTAGAATAACCTTTTTGACACCTAGCCTAGATTGCCTTGCCTAGACTTTCTTTGATGAGAACCACCGAGATTTTTAATAAATGTTAAGAGCTAGTTGACTGGAAGTTAGATCCTAGTGCATAGATTTCCACATGACGAATTAACGGACTAGTTATGCCTGTATTGCTAGTGAGAATTTTCTATGATATTCCCGATTGATGCATACTGATTGATATCGGTCTAGAAGTTTGGTCTCTGAGATTTTGTTTAGTTCTTGCGTTTTCAAACCTCTCGCCGAGATTTAGCCTTTGTTTTGTTTGAGGACAAACAAAAAACTAAGTCTGGGGGAGGTGATAACACCGGATTTTGACCATTTTTATGGATCACTTTAATATCTTTTACAGGTGTTTTTACTCCATTTCCAAAGGTTTTCAAAGGATTTCTATGTTTTCGGATTTTAAAAGACTTTTCAGGTAATTTGGGATAAAGAGGCACAAATTGGAACAAAAAGACTCTTTTGGATAAATGCAGACCGTCAGAACTCTCATGGAGAGACGAAGACCTTCTCACCGTCTTCCAACGGTTGGATCTCAAGATATTCCATTAGCCCCGGAGCCACTCGAAGACGGCCAGCAAGTCACAAGCCTCCCGACCCTTCCAACAGCCCATTCCCCGCGGTCACGTCATTCCCGACCACGGCCGTCAAACTCCGAACTAAAGCCCATATTTATGAAGCCCAAAGTCATTCTCAGCCTCAATTCTGGAACCCTACAGACCATGGAGTATTGAAGACTATAAATACTTGTAATTTAGGTCGTTTTTAGACACCACCCTTCATACTTTACAGAAACCCTTTTTCTTTTAGCCGTTTTTATGCGATTTTTGTAGAAGATTGTTCAAGTCCGAGTTCTTCAATAGAGAAGCTTTCTTCATCTCTTTTCTTTACTGTTTTTGATTACTTTTATTAAAATCAATGATGATGTCGACCTCAGCCATGTCTGAGTAGATCCCGAGTTGGGCTTAGGGTTCCCGAAAGGGGCTCTCATAATCGATTAAGACATCTAGGTTTATAGATCTGGGATTTTAACTTTGTTCTCTGTTTATTCTTGTTCTTATTGCATGTATGCTTGATTGATCACCTAGTATCTGATCTAGATAGTTAGTGTTGCGAAAGTTTTCATTATATATAAGCCCTAGAATGAAACAGGCAATTTTTCCGTAGGAGTGGAAACCTACCTGCGGCGAGATCGTGAGTATTGACGAGTCTTGTGCAGCTCTTGCGTTCTCTCCCTTCCAGGGCCAGAGTGGAAACCTACTGGTCAGGGTTGCGAGAAACAGTTGGTTATGATCACGACAGTTACATAGTCATACCGCCGTACTCTAGCTCTAAAACCCTATATATCGATATCCGTCAATCCCAATCTATCTACCTTAGTGTTAAAACCGATTATGATCCCTTAGAGTTTCCAAAAGCTCAGCGTTTTTAGCCATAGTTTACAAACCAATCGGTTTTTACTTGTTTATTTAGATCTGCATTTCAATTGCCTTAGATCGATATTTTACTTGCTTTACTTGCTTTCCATTCGATTTTTCTACTTGCTTTCTAGGATAGATTTATTTGCTTTCTTTAAGTTTTAGTTTAATTCGTGATAAACAACCAACCTTTAAAACCAATCTAGTCTAGACATAAAGTTAAAAAGCGTAGAAGAATACCAGGCACACAAATCTCTGTGGATTTGATCCCTAAATACTACAACTGTTTAGCTGTGCACTTGCGGCTTTCATTTGTTTTTGTTAAGGGTAAAACTTGTTCTCTCACGCAGTTGACACGCAATCACATATATATCCCCATCGAAAATCCCTTTGACCCAACAATAAAACTACTCAGACATGATGAACGAAATCAAAAACATAGTATTAAAAAGTAGAGCAATAATCGAAATTGAAAAAGAAAGAACAAGGGTTCAAGAGACAAAATCTCTCTCTCCCTAAAAACTAAAACTTAAAAAGTATTCTAAAACAATAAGAGCATATGAGGTGATCCGAATTAGGCTTCCTTAACCATGTATTTATAGTGCTTAATACATCTTTGGGCGTCACTTAGGGTTTCTCCAAATGAGGAAATCATTTTGGGCTTCAGAAATGGGCCTTCTAGTTCAGAGTTGGCTGGCCATGGTCGGGAAGTGCGTGACCGCAGGGAATGGATGCTTGGCCACGGTCGGGTAGCCTCTGACCATGGTGAAATGGCTGTTGGCCGCGGGTGGAAATGCTTGACGGCTGGTTTACGGGACATATTGCTCTTCGCGTAACTTTTTATTGAACCGTTGGATTGCCAAGCTGTAAAGTGTGCTGGAAAGCTGATAGTTCCATCTTTGAGATCTCCAAATTTGAGCTGGATCAAACAATGACAAGGCCTTCAATCGGGGGTGAACTTCTGACGGTTTGACTCCGAGCTGAAAATCTGGTCTGCTATCCATTTTGTTAAGCTTTTCCCTAAGTTTCCTGAAAAGAGTCTTGGAACTACAAATGCTAGAAAAACGTAATAAAAGTACTTGAAAGCACTAAAAAACATAGAAAAGTATTTTAAAACGATTCATAAAAGTTGTTAAAATACGGTGTTATCAACTACCCCAGTTTTAAACCTCTGTTTGTCCCCAAACAAAACAAAAGTCTAAACTGGTTAAGTGAAAAAAAAAATAGGAAATGCACAAATCTCAGAGACATGAACTCCTAAACTAGGACCAAAGATCGTGCATCAATCCACAACTTAGTTTAGAAAATTCTCACCAAGACACAAAAGATACTAGTCCACTTTTTCCGTCATGCAAAACTTAAATAATCTAAATCTTGATTCGAGTCAACTAGCTCTCTACATTCACTAAGTGCAAAAGTGAATTCTCATTAAAGACATCATTCAGGGTAGACGTCGTTTGGCATTAAAGGGCTGTTTAAGTGGTGGAGTTAAAGTGTTTCGGGTTACCTGATGAATCTGGAGGATGCAAGATAATATGCAAAACCGCAAGAGAGATAAGGTCCTGTTGATGACCGCAATTTTCAGTCACTTATTCTTGCCGAATGTTGTTGCATAATACTTCTTCCTTTGTTGTGAACAGCTATTCCCTAAGACTTAGATTCTTCCCGGGAATCAGAAAATGATCTCTAAAACTTCATAAAATTGAACTCTAGCTTGCCTTGAGACTTAAAATTCGACTTCTCTAGACTCTCTAAGGCTTTTATTTCCTTTCCTTTCCAATTTTGGGATTTTTTTTTTTTTAAGAAAGGGGAAATGCCTTTTAAAGAGAGAGAGAATAGAGGACGAGATTGTACCAAAATTTGAGATTTTTCTAAGGCAAACTGAGCTTCCTCATGTGGTGAATCCTTCTGGGAAGTTTTCCGGCAAAATCGCAGGTCTCTGTCTTTGGTGACTGAAAACTGCGTCGTTCCTCTTTCTCTCCCACGTTTTTACACATATCTGCATATAAGACAATAGAAAACAAAAGTGCATGGTGGTTTGAAAGAGGCTTGGTTAAGGTGGGGAACTACCTAAAGATAAACTAGCCATTCCGGATCAACAGAGAGTGGTAAAAAGGGTAAAGGAGTCCTGAATGTATGATTCGTTTCCCTGGTCTAATACTTTAATGAGAGAATTAAGTCCAAGTTAAGTCCAAATAAAACAGAGCTAGTGTATTCCTTCATCTAAATCGAAATCATTCAAATTCCTCTAGGGTACTTCGTTTCAAATGTGCTTAGCTACCGCCTAGTCTAGTCCTAAATCATGAATGAGCATGTCACTAAGAACAGTCTAAAAGCACACAGTCAACTATCATTGATTCATGTTCACCATTTCCTTTAAAACGTATTTTGTTTTGAAAACCGATTTTGAAAAACTTTAAGGAAAATGCAAAAAGTGTAGATAATGCAAGACTAATGAAAGAAAAGTGGCTATAAAGGGATGAAATTCTCCCCCAGACTTAAATCACACTGTCCTCAGTGTGAAAAAGGTCAAGATTGGATGAGAAAAATGCATAGATAATCGAATTTGGTAAGGCCAAAGAGAACTTACCTGGATCCGGGATGCTGGTGGAGATGGACCGGATCAATTCGAATAGGTTTGGGAAGGTGATAGGTGGTGATGGAAGGTGGTGGTAAGTGATTAATGAGGTAGAGTGAGACTTGGTGAGGTGGAATGAGTTGAAGTGGGTGGTTTGGGGTCAGGTATCATCTGAACGACCATTTACCGCGGTAAGGAGTCACGCGACCGCGGTAAACTGGTGTCCGGCCGCAGTCAGAAAGACGCGGTCAGGAATACGCGGCCGTGGTCGAAGTGGTGTTTCCCGCAGTCAGAACACCTGCGACCACGGGTCTTAAATGCGGCTTGTTCCTGCTTCTCATTGGTTCCTGCTGGCCTGAGCAGTCAGGGACCATCCTTCTTTTTGGTTTTTTCGGTTTTTTGATTTTTTTGGTTTTTATTTATTTATGAGAAACACCTGAAACTAAGAAAAAGAAAAAGATCAGTAGAAAAAGAAAGAAAAATTGATAACACCGTATTTTGACCACTTTTATGGATCGTTTTGAAATACTTTCTCTATGTTTTTAATTGCTTTTAAGTACTTTTATTACGTTTTCCTAGTATTTGTAGTTCCAAGACTCTTTTCAGGTAACTTTGGGAAAAACTTAACAAAATGGATAGAAAACCAGATTTCAGCTCAGAGTCAAACCGTCAGAAGTTCACCTCGATTGAAGGCTTTCTCACTGTCTGATCCAGCTCAAATTTGGATATCTTAAAGATGGAAGTATCAGCTTTCCAGCACACTTTACAGCTTGGCAATCCAACGGTTCAATCAAAAGATACACGAAGAGCAAGATGTCCCGTAAACCAGCTGGCAAGCGTTTCCACCTGCGGCCAACAGATCAATCCCCGCGGTCACGCACGTCCCGGCCGCGGCAAGCCACCCATTCCCCGCGGTCACGCACATCCCTACCGCGGCCAGCTAATTCCGAATCTGAAGGCCCATTTCTGAAGCCCATATCATTTTTCCAGCCTTGATTCCGGAACCCTAGACCCTAGAGATGTCTTGAGCACTATAAATACATGTTTTAGGAACCTAATTCGTATGACCTCATATGTTCTTATTGTTTTAGAATACTTTTTAAGTTTTAGGTTTTAGGGAGAGAGAGATTTGTCTCTTGAACCCTTGTTCTTTCTTTTTCAATTTCGGTTTCTATTCTACTTTTTAATATTATGTTTTTGATTTCGTTCATCATGTTTGAGTAGTTTTATTGTTGGGATTAAGGGATTTTCGATGGGGATTTATATGTTCGGTGAGGATTCCATGAGCTTTTGAGCCGAATCTTAGAAATTTTTCTTCTGAATTCGTTTTTACTGCATGAGAGTAACGTCATGAACTACAATCTGATCCAGATGCTTGGTGACACGAAAGTGTTCATCCGGTGTCAGATCTAGTTTGGGAGAGCAAAACAAACATAGGAGTGGAAACCTACCTATGGGCGATTTGTGAATGCTGACGAGTCTTAAACATAATGCATCACTTCTTTTCCAGGGCCAGAGTGGAAAACTACTGGTCAGGGTTGAGAGAGATAGTTGTCTATAATCAGGACAGTGGCATATTCATACGTCCGTGACTCCAGTTCGAAAAGTTTAAGCTAAGATCTTATCAAATTTACTCTCTAGCAATGTTTTGAATCGTTCATACCCCTGAGAAAACTTCCCTAAACCCCAGCGCCTCTTTTCTTATAGATTTACACCGATTTTAATTCAAGCTTTAGTCTAGTTTATTTACTCTTTCAATCGATTTTCATTTAAACAGTTAGGTTAGCCGTTTTCTCGTTTTTACCCGTTTTCGTAAAGTTTAGTTATTAGGTCATTTTAATTCCCGTATTTTCTCTTTAAGATTCGTTTTTACGTTTTAAACACACCACCAAAACCCTCAAAAAACTCGCCTTGTTCTAGACTTCCTTACTTTATATTTCTTTCGAAGACTTTTGCAGGAAAGATCCTCCTTCCCTGTGGATTCGATCCCTAAGTACTACAATCGATCAGCTGTGCACTTGCGGCTATTGATTTCATTTAGGGTAAAACTTGACACCCTCACACACGACAGCACATCAAGTTTTTGGCGCCGTTGCTGGGGAAGGCACGCATTTTCTTTCCCGCAAAACCCTAAGAAAGGTTGGTAAATCGACTCTAGAACCCCTTTTTCTGTATATTTCCATTTTTCGGTTATTTTGTTTCCATTTCAGAAGATATGGATCCTATAAATCGAAATCCACACTATGAGAAAGATTTCTACAACACTCCTCAAGCCAGCAGACGCAGAGAAGAACACCAAGCCCGAGATCTTAGCTACATGGATCGATACAGCCAGCCTAATCATCCATACCACTGGTGCAGAGAACCTGTTCGACGCCGGGAAGATCCTTGTTGTCCTCCTCCGACCTACTTCGAGCCACACGCCTATAATCCTCCACCGCAGAACCCTAATCAGCAAGAGGACAACTTGAGGATCAGCAGACGTTTGGGACGCCTCGAAGGAATGATAAACCAGTTCCTTGATCAGCAGATTCTCACCGAAAACACCCTGCTCAAGAGAATTGATTCAATCTCTGAAGAATTCAATAGAAAATTCGATGATCTGGCCAATCATGTTCGAGTTCTGGAAGAACAAACCCACAAGGACGCACAAACACAAGCTGGGATGATCCACCAAGTCGCAACAGAGCAGACAAGACAAGGGTATGACATCATACAAAACTCAAGCGATATTGTCGAATTGAAGCAGGAGATCAAAGAAGTCAGAGAATCCGCCTCTTGGTATAGAGAGAAGACAGACAAAGAGTTGCAGGAGATCGAGCACAGGCTGAACAAACTTGAGCTCAAAGCACGGGAGATTGATGCAAGAATGGAACAGATGCCCAACATTGAGCAAATTGAGAGATTTTCTAAGAGATCTCCCAAAGATCCTGATGAAGATGCACAACAACGCCCTGGTATGATTTCATATGATGCTGGTCTACCCAATAAAGAAGCTGGAAAAGTTCGTGTCAAGTACAAGAAGGAAGAAACGGACTATGAGCAAATTATATCCGGAGCCGCGGGTCCGAGCATCCTGACCGCGGCCAAGGCCCCTTTTCCCGCGGTCGCGACGCCTCTGACCGCGGGAGTTAGTCGTTCAGATTCACCTCCGGGATTTCAGAGAAAAATAATACATCTCCTGTCCCAACTTCAACCACCAGCACCTAAAAAAGCAACTCAGGAAGAAGAAAACCAAGTTTCAGATGAAGAAACAGATTGGCAGGAATCATTACCTTGTATGATGGCAAGGGAATGTTTTGAAGACTCAGCTGACTCTTCAATCCAAGAAGACCCGATATGCAGCAAGATAAAGATGCCATACATCGATTCAATCATTGAATACGACGCTGCAGCTTTCTTTCGTGAATCCTATTCTGCGTCTGAAACACCAGCCAACACCTACAGAGAAAGGCAAGTTCGAATTCTCCATAAGGTCAAGACTACAGGTCAGTTTCTTATCTCTTGTTCTATTAGAGGAGAAATGTTTAAAAACGTGCTTTGTGTTTCTGGAGCTTGTCTTAACATGATGTCCAAGGCAATTGCTTTGAGACTTTGATGTGATTCTGGAAAGCAACAACAAAGACTTGGAATTGGAACTAGAAGATGGAGAGCAAGTAGCTGAGGAACAAGAGCTTGTAGCTGATCAAGAAGATCTTTTAAGCGTTCCAAGTGGTCCAATGACTCGATCAAGGACTAAGAAGCTCAAGCAAATCATTTGGAGCTATCATCAAGGGCCTTGACTCGATTCAGGAGGGAAAAGAGCCGATCACAATCACCCTGATTGTGATCCAAGTCCAAGATGGCTAAGTGGGCTTGAGATCCAGGCTTGTACTCTTTTTCCCTATCTCAAGTTTTGTCCCATTGGGTTTTCTTGAGATAGGTTTTTAATGAGGCAAGAATGGATCTCTATTTCGCCTAAGTCCACAAAGCTAAGCCCAAGCTGTTTCATCAAGAGGAGCGCCTAAATCGAATTCAAACTTGACAGCTTGTTCTTTGTTTATTTCCGAGATTGAGTTAATATTGTGAGACTCATCTCTTCTTTCTTTCTTCTTCATATTCGCTTGAACTCTTTTGTATCAAACATCTTATCTTTTATTCTCAAACTCTTTCTTTAAAGATTAAGATCACGTTTGTTGGTGTGTCATATCCTTCAAACACCTTGATTCGACTTTGTGTGTGTTATATCACCTAGAAGATTCAAGTACGCGTATCAAGAGTGTTCCGCGACTCTTGTGTGTGTCCTTTCGATTCCCCAAGCCCCTTGAACAATCTCCGATTGTTTCCAAGGCCTATGTCATCAAGTTCCAGTCATTAGAGTGACGATCAAGGGCAGATCCACACTAGGATCACATCAAGTGGTATCAGAGCACCATTCTAATCACTGGATCGTCGTGTATCAGGTTGTATCGATTCAAATCTAAGTTCTTTTCGAGTTCTAATCTGTATTTTATGATCACTTGTGCTAGATCTGTTGAGAACTTGATTGTTTTCATCACAAGACATCTAGATCATACTAGTCTTACTATAAACTGACCGATCAACTTCCTAATTGCATCCGTTTGAGATTGTCTTTTTAAATTCTCTTAAAGTGACTATCGAGATTCTGTAAAAAGAACCGATCGCTAGTGACTTTGCTTGTGAAAATTTTCAGGAAAGTCATGATCGAAGAAGAAGAGACCAGCTAACAACGAGACAACAAGCTTCTGATGGAGGCGATGACCACAAAAATGAAAGAACTAATGGCTGCTCAGTTCGAAGTATTCAAGCAAGAGATGCAACACCAATCCGATGCAAAAACTGATCGAGAAACAAGGAGAAAGAATCGCGTGAATTCGCCAGAGAGAACCAGAGAACAACTTAGACCACCAAGAGATGAAGCGGCTGAGTCGTACTACAGCCGAGATAGCAGCTCTTCGAGGAGCCATCACCGACGCCAAAGACGAGCCCGAGACGAGCCTATACCTCTCTAAGACGGACTAGGAGGAATCAAGTTGCGAATTCCCTCGTTTCATGGGAAAAATGATCCGGACGGTTACTTAGAGTGGGAGAAGAAGATCGAATTGGTCTTTAACTGTCAACATTACACCGAGATTAACCGAGTAAGGGTCGCGGCCACCGAGTTCTACGACTACGCCTTAAGCTGGTGGGATCAATTGGTTACTTCTAGAAGGCGAAATGGAGAATACCCTGTTGAGAGTTGGCATGAAATGAAAACTATCATGAGGAAGAGGTTTGTGCCGAGCCATTATCATAGGGAATTGCATCAGAGGATCAGAAGATTGGCTCAAGGCAACCGATCAGTGGTAGAATACTATCAAGAAATGGAAACCCTTATGTTGAGAGCTGATATCACCGAAGATAGAGAGGCCACAATGTTAAGGTTTCTAGGTGGCTTAAACCGAGACATACAGGATCGGCTTGAGATGCAACATTACGTGGAGGTTGAGGAAATGTTGCATAAGGCCATCCTTATCGAGCAACAGCTTAAGAGGAAACCGGTGACAAAACCAAACTATGGAACCGTATCAACAACTTCTAGGCCAAGTTACTTAAAGGAGGAGAAGCTCAATCCTTACCAGAGAGATGGAAAGCAAATCGCGGTGCCAAAGCCTGAGAACAAACCGTTCGTGACTCAACAAGAAGGAAAAGGCAAAACCGAAGCCTCCACAAGTCGATCTAGAGATGTAAAGTGTTTCAAGTGCCAAGGCCGAGGTCATTACGCCAATGAGTGCTCTAATAAAAGAGTCTTGATTCTCAAAGACGATGGAGAGATCGAGTCTGAGGAAGAAAGTCCTGAACATGAACCTATGACCGAGTATGAGGAGATGCCGGCTCAGGGTTCGCTACTAGTTGCCCGAAGATCTCTAAGTGTTCAGTCCAAGACAGAAGAACAAGAGCAAAGGGAGAACCTATTCCACACTCGATGCCTTGTTCAAGGAAAAGTATGTAGCCTTATCATCGATGGGGGCAGTTGTACTAACGTCGCAAGTGAGGCCATGGTTAAGAAGCTAGGTTTAAGCGTTAAGAAGCATCCGAGGCCATACAAGCTTCAATGGTTGAACGAGAATGGAGAACTGAAAGTGAATAGCCAAGTCTCAGTCCCTATAACCATCGGACGATACCAAGATGAGATCCTTTGTGACGTGCTACCTATGGAGGCTGGACATATCCTTCTTGGCCGACCATGGCAATCCGATAAACAAGTCATACACGATGGTTTCACTAATAAGCATTCGTTTGTTTTCAATGGCAGGAAAACAATTTTGGTGCCTCTAACACCTCAAGAAGTGTATCAAGATCAGCTCCAACTCAAACGAAAGGAGAAACTCGTGAACAAATCATCGAACTTTTTCTTAAAAGCTGGTGATGTAGCAAGAGCCTTGATATCCAAGCAACCGGTTTTACTATTTGTCTTTAAGGAATCTCTTGTTAGTATCACTAACATTACACCGGTGCTACCGAGTGAAATGAATGATCTATTGCAGGCTTATAATGACGTATTCCCGGAGGATAATCCTAAGGAGTTGCCACCAATTAGAGGCATTGAACATCAAATAGATTTCATTCCCGGAGCTTTATTACCCAATCGACCTGCCTACAGAACCAACCCGGTAGAAACTAAATAGCTACAACGACAAGTGAAAGAGCTCATGGAGAAAGGCCACATCAGAGAGAGCATGAGCCCTTGTGCTGTGCCCGTGTTACTTGTGCCTAAAAAGGATGGAAGCTGGCGCATGTGTGTTGATTGCTGAGCAATTAACAATATAACGGTTAAGTATAGGCCTCCAATTCCTAGATTAGACGACCTGTTAGATGAATTGCATGGGTCTAGCATCTTCTCTAAAATTGATCTTAAGAGTGGATACCATCAAATTAGGATGAAAGAGGAAGATGAGTGGAAAACTGCTTTTAAGACTAAGCATGGCCTATACGAGTGGTTAGTCATGCCTTTTGGCTTGACAAACGCACCTAGCACCTTTATGAGATTGATGAATCATGTTCTTAGGGCGTTTATAGGTGTATTTGTGGTCGTTTACTTTGATGACATATTGGTCTATAGTAAGAGTCTAAGCGATCATGTCTTGCATTTGAAATCTGTCTTAGATGTGCTTCGGAAGGAAAAATTGTATGCCAATCTTAAGAAATGCACATTCTGCACAGATAACTTGGTATTTTTAGGCTTTGTTGTAAGCGCAGATGGAATCAAGGTCGATGAAGAGAAGGTGAAAGCAATAAAGGAATGGCCAAGTCCTAAGACCGTGAGTGAAGTAAGGAGTTTTCACGGCTTAGCCGGATTCTATAGGAGGTTTGTGAAGGACTTTAGCACCATTGCTGCTCCAGTTACTGAGATAATCAAGAAAGAAGTTGGATTCAAGTGGGAACAAGCGCAAGAAGATGCATTACAAGCCTTAAAGGATAAGCTTAGTAATGCTCCCCTCTTAATTCTACCAGATTTCCTTAAAACGTTTGAAATCGAATGTGATGCCTCTGGTATAGGTATTGGTGCTGTTTTGATGCAGGATCGGAAGCCCATTGCTTTCTTCAGTGAGAAACTTGGAGGCGCCACACTTAACTACCCTACATATGACAAAGAACTCTATGCCCTGGTCCGAGCCTTGCAAACATGGCAACATTATCTTTGGCCTAAAGAGTTCCTCATACACACGGATCATGAGTCTCTTAAGCATCTAAAGGGACAGCAAAAGCTCAACAAGAGACACGCAAGGTGGGGAGAATTCATAGAAACATTTCCCTATGTGATCAAGTACAAACAAGGTAAAAACAATGTAGTTGCTGATGCATTGTCTCGAAGGTATGATTTAATCTCTACTCTTGATGCTAAGCTTATAGGGTTTGAGCAGCTTAAACATATGTACGCATCAGATTCTGACTTTGGAGAAAAATACCAATCCTGTGAAAAGTTTGCCAAAGATCATTACTTCAGGCAAGATGGTTTTCTCTTTTATGATAATCGCCTATGCATTCCTAACTGTTCTATTCGAGATCTTTTAGTCAGGGAAGCACACGGAGGAGGTCTCATGGGTCATTTTGGCGTTACTAATGCAAGATCACTTCTACTGGCCTCACATGAAGAGAGACGTAGAGAGAATCTGCAAGAGATGTGCAACTTGTAAACAGGCTAAGTCTAAGGTTAAGCCCCACGGTTTGTACTCCCCATTACCTATTCCTTCTCACCCCTGGGTTGATATCTCTATGGGTTTCATATTTGGCTTGCCTAGGACTAGAACAGGAAAGGATTCTATATTCGTTGTTGTGGATAGATTCTCAAAGATGGCTCATTTCATTGCATGCAATAAAACCGATGATGCATCTCATGTAGCCAATCTGTTCATTAAAGAAGTAGTTCGTTTGCATGGCTTGCCTAGGACCATTGTTTCTGATCGTGATGCTAAGTTTCTTAATTATTTTTGGAAAAAAATATGGTCTAAGCTAGGAACTAAGCTTCTGTTCTCTACTACATGTCATCCGGAAAGTGATGGACAAACTGAAGTAGTAAATAGAACTCTGTCTACTTTACTACGTGCATTAGTTAAGGAAAATCTTAAGTCATGGGAAGAATGTTTGCCTCAGGTTGAATTCGCTTATAATCACTTGATGCACACTGCTTCTAAATTTTCACCATTTGAGATTGTCTATGACATTAATCCTATAACTCCTTTGGATCTAACCCCTATTCCTTTGAGTGAAAGAGCTAGTATTGATGGGCAAAAGAAGGCCGAGCTAGTGAAGCAGATCCATGAGAAAGCCAAGAAAAATATAGAGGAAAAGACTAAGCTCTATGCGGAACAAGCTAACAAGAAACGACGAGAGATGATCTTTGAAGTTGGCGACCAAGTCTGGGTTCACCTAAGGAAAGAAAGGTTCCCGGCTGAAAGGAAATCAAAACTTATGCCGAGGGTGGATGGACCGTTCAAAATCATCAAGAGGATTCATAACAATGCTTATCAACTAGATCTCTGAGGTAAGTATAACATTAGTCCTAGCTTTAATGTTGCTGACTTAGCTCCCTTTTGTGCAGATGATCCAGATTTGAGGTCAAATCTTTTTCAAGAAGAGGGGGATGATGTGATTCTGGAAAGCAACAACAAAGACTTGGAATTGGAACTAGAAGATGGAGAGCAAGTAGCTGAGGAACAAGAGCTTGTAGCTGATCAAGAAGATCTTTTAAGCGTTCCAAGTGGTCCAATGACTCGATCAAGGACTAAGAAGCTCAAGCAAATCATTGGAGGTATCATCAAGGGCCTTGACTCGATTCAGGAGGGAAAAGAGCCGATCACAAGCACCCTGATTGTGATCCAAGTCCATGATGGCTAAGTGGGCTTGAGATCCAGGCTTGTACTCTTTTTCCCTATCTCAAGTTTTGTCCCATTGGGTTTTCTTGAGATAGGTTTTTAATGAGGCAAGAATGGATCTCTATTTCGCCTAAGTCCACAAAGCTAAGCCCAAGCTGTTTCATCAAGAGGAGCGCCTAAATCGAATTCAAACTTGACAGCTTGTTCTTTGTTTATTTCCGAGATTGAGTTAATATTGTGAGACTCATCTCTTCTTTCTTTCTTCTTTATATTCGCTTGAACTCCTTTGTATCAAACATCTTATCTTTTATTCTCAAACTCTTTCTTTAAAGATTAAGATCACGTTTGTTGGTGTGTCATATCCTTCAAACACCTTGATTCGACTTTGTGTGTGTTATATCACCTAGAAGATTCAAGTAGGCGTATCAAGAGTGTTCCGCGACTCTTGTGTGTGTCCTTTCAATTCCCCAAGCCCCTTGAACAATCTCCGATTGTTTCCAAGGCCTATTTCATCAAGTTCCAGTCATTAGAGTGATGATCAAGGGCAGATCCACACTAGGATCACATCAGACTTGGTATTAAACACCTGCGCAGGACTAGAGCAAAAATTAGTCTAGCTGATGATTCCAATGCAACACCTCAAGGAATAGCTCATGAAGTTCTTTTGAGAATAGGAGATTGCATAGTGCCTGTCGACTTCTACATTGTCAAGACGAGAGACGCAACATATCTAGAGATTCTCGGATGGTCTTTTCTAGCAACTTCCGGAGCTATAATGGACTGGCCAAATCGGAAGATTTCATTTGCTAATATCGACAATGACGTCTTCACAGAAGCTGTCCCATACAACAGCAAAGCAGGAAAACGTTCTGCAACATAAAAGTTTGAAGAAGAACTTTGGAGCGACGAAGAACCTGCTAGGCAAAGCAAGGAGATGTCGAAAAAGACTTGTCTCAGGACAAGGTCTTCTTCATTGGACTAAGCCACGTCCAACACCAAAAGTCGAGCTAAACGACTTAAAACAGAAGCGCTTAATGGGAGGCAACCCATTTAGGTATTGTTTTCTTTAGGATTTTTCTTTCTTTTTCTATTGATCTTTTTCTTTTTCTTAGTTTCAGGTGGTTCTTATAAAACAAAAAAGCCAAAAAAAAAAAAAAAATCAAAAAACCCGAAAAAAACCAAAAAGAAGGATGGTCCCTGACTGCTCGGCCCAGCAGGAACCAAGGAGAAGCAGGAACAGGCCGCGATATAAGCCCCCGCAGTCGCAGATGCTCTGACCGTGGGAAACGCATGATCGACCACGGCCGCGTCTTTCTGACCGCGGCCGAGCACCGGTTTGTCGCGGACGCGTGGCTTCTGACCACGGCAAATGGTCGTTGAGATCAAACCCGACCCCAAACCACCCACTTCACCTCATTCCACCTCACCAATCCCCACTCCACCTCATTCATCACTTTCCACCACCCATCACCTTCCCAAACCTCTTCGAATGAATCCGGTTCATCTCCACCAGCATCCCGGATCTAGGTAAGTTCTCTTTGGCCTTACCAATTCGATTATCTATGCATTTTCTCATCCAATCTCGACTTGTTTCACACTGAGGACAGTGTGATTTAAGTCTGGGGGAGGATTTCATCCCTTTCTAACCACTTTTCTTTCATGAGTCTTGCATTATCTACACTTTTTGCAATTTCCTTAAAGTTTTTCAAAATCGGTTTTCAAAACAAAATACGTTTTAAAAGGGAATGGTGAACATGAATCAATGATAGTTGACTGTGTGCTTTTAGACTGTTCCTAGTGACATGCCATTCATGATTTAGGACTAGACTAGGTGGTAGCTAAGCACATTTGAAACGAAGTACCCCAGAGGAATTTGAATGATTTCGATTTAGATGAAGGGATACACTAGCTCTGTTTTATTTGGACTTAATTTGGACTTAACTTTCTCATTGAAGCATTATACCAGGGAAACGAATCATACATTCAGGACTCCTTTATCCTTTTACCACTCTCTGTTGATCCTGAATGGCTAGTTCATCTTTAGCTAGTTCCCCACCTTAACCAATCCTCTTTCAAACCACATGCACTCTTGTTTTCTATTTTCTTATATGCAGATAAGTGCAAAAACGTTGGAGAGAAAGAGGAACCACGCAGTTTTCAGTCACCAAGGACAGAGACCTGCGATTTGCCGAAAAAGTTCCCGGAAGGATTCAACACAAGTGGAAGCTCAGTTGCCTTAGAAAAATCTCAAATTTTGGTACAATCTCGTCCTCTAGTCTCTCTCTCTTTAAAAGACATTTCCCCATTCTAAAAATAATAATAACAAAAAAAAATAAAAAATTCCAAAAATTGGAAAGGAAAGGAAATAAAAGCCTTAGAGAGTCTAGAGAAGTCGAATTTTAAGTCCCAAGGCAACTGGAGTTCGATTTTATGGAGTTTTAGAGATCATTTTCTGATTCCCGAAAATAATCTAAGTCTGGGGGAATAGCTGTTTACAACAAAGGAGGAAGGATTATGCAACAACATTTGGCAAGAAGAAGTGACTGAAAATTGCGGTCATCAACAGGTCCTTATCTCTCTTGCGGTTTTGCATAATATCTTGCATCCTCTAGATTCACTAGGTAACCTGAAACACTTTAACTCCACCATTTAAACAGCTCTTTAATGCCAAACGCCGTATACCCTGGATGATGTCTTTGATGTGAATTCACTTTTGCACTTAATAAATGTAGATAGCTAGTTGACTGGAATCAAGATTTAGATTGTTTAAGTTTTGCATGACGGAAAAAGTGGACTAGTATCTTTTGTGTCTTGGTGAGAATTTTCTAGACTAAATTGTGGATTGATTCACGATCTATGGTCCTAGTTTAGGACTTCATGTCTCTGAGATTTGTGCATTCCCTGATTTTGTTTTCACTTAACCAGTTTAGACTTTTGCTTTGTTTGGGGACAAACAAAGGTTTAAGTCTGAGGGAGTTGATAACACCGTATTTTGACAATTTTTATGGATCGTTTTGAAATACTTTTTCTATGTTTTTTATTGCTTTCTAGTACTTTTATTATGTTTTTCTAGTATTTGTAGATCCAAGACTCTTTTCAAGAAACTTAGGGAAAAGCTTAACAAAATGGATTGAAGACCAGATTTTCAGCTCATAGTCAAACCGTCAGAAGTTCACCCCCGATTGAATGCCTTCTCACCGTCTGATCCAGCTCAAATTGGAGACCTCAAATATGGAACTATCAGCTTTCCAGCACACTTTACAGCTTGGCAATCCAACGGTTCAATCAAAAGATACGCAAAGAGCAAGATGTCCCATAAACCAGCCGGCAAGCGTTTCCACCTGCGGCCAACAGACCAATCCCTGCAGTCACGCACGTCCCGACCGCGGCCAGCCACTCATTCCCCGCGGTCAAGCACATCCTGACCGCAGCCAGCTAATTCCGACTCCGAAGGCCCTTTTCTGAAGCCCATATCATTTTCCCAGCCTTGATTCCGGAACCCTAGACCCTAGAGATGTCTTGAGCACTATAAATACATGTTTAAGGAACCCTAATTGGTATGACCTCATATGTTCTTATTGTTTTAGAATACTTTTTAAGTTTTAGGTTTTAGGGAGAGAGAGATTTGTCTCTTGAATCCTTGTTCTTTCTTTTTCAATTTCGGTTTCTATTCTACTTTTTAATATTATGTTTTTGATTTCGTTCATCATATCTGAGTAGTTTTATTGTTGGGATTAAAGGATTTTTGATGGGGATTTATATGTTCGTTGAGGATTCCATGAGCTTTTGAGCTGAATCTTAGAACTTTTTCTTCTGAATTCGTTTTACTGCATGAGAGTAGCGTCATGAACTACAATCTGATCCAGATGCTTGGTGACACGAAAGTGTTCATCCGGTGTCAGATCTAGTTTGGGAGAGCAAAACAAACATAGGAGTGGAAACCTACCTATGGGCTATTTGTGAATGCTGACGAGTCTTAAACATAATGCATCTCTTCTTTTCCAGGGCCAGAGTGGAAACCTACTGGTCAGGGTTGAGAGAGATAGTTGTCTATGATCACGACAGTGGCGTATTCATACGTCCGTGACTCCAGTTCGAAAAGTTTAAGCTAAGATCTTATCAAATTTAATCTCTAGCAATGTTTTGAATCGTTCATACCCCTGAGAAAACTTCCATGAACCCCAGCGCCTCTTTTCTTATAGATTTACACCGATTTTCATTCAACCTTTAGTCTAGTTTATTTACTCTTTCAATCGATTTTCATTTAAGCAATTAGGTTAGCCGTTTTTCTTGTTTTTACCCGTTTTCGTTAAGTTTAGTTATTAGGTCATTTTAATTCCCGTATTTTCTCTTTAAGATTCGTTTTTACGTTTTAAACACACCACCAAAACCCTCACAAAACTCACCTGGTTCTAGACTTCCTTACTTTATATTTCTTTCGAAGGATTTTGCAGGAAAGATCCTCCTTCCCTTTGAATTTGATCCCTAAGTACTACAATCGATCAGTTGTGCACTTGCGGCTATTGATTTCATTTAAGGTAAAACTTGACAACCCTCAACACACTCCGCATCAAAAATCCTAAAGAAAATAATACCTAAATGGGTTGCCTGCCATTAAGCGCTTTTGTTTTAAGTCGTTTAGCTCGACTTTGGTGTAGGACGTGGCTTAGTCTAATGAAGAAGATCTTGTCCTGAGACAAGCCTTTTTCGACATCTCCTTGATTTGCCTGGCAGGTTTTTCGTCACTCTAAAGTTCTTCTTCAAACTCTTCTGTTGCAGAACGTTTTCCTGCTTTGCTGTTGTTTGGGACAGCTTCTGTGATGACATCTTTGTCAATATTAGCAAATGAAATCTTCCGGTTTGACCAGTCCATTATAGTTCTGGAAGTTGCTAGAAAAGACCATCCGAGAATCACTGGATATGCTGCTTCTCTTGTTTCGACAATGTAGAGGTCGACAGACACAATGCAATCTCCTATTCTCAAAGGAATGTCATGAGCTATCCCTTTAGGTGTTGCATTGGAATCATCAGCTAGACTAATCCTTGCTCTAGTCCTGCGCAGGTGCTTAATACCAAGTCTCAAATCAATTGCCTTGGACATCATGTTAAGACAAGCTCCAGAATCACAAAGTATATCTTTAAATATTTCACCTCTAATAGAACAAGAGATGATAAACTGACCTGCAGTCTTCACCTTATGGAGAGTTCGAACTTGCCTTTCTTTGTAAGTGTTGGCTGGTGTTTCAAACACCGAATAGAACTCACAAAAGAAAGCTGCAGCGTCTTATTCAATGATTGAATCGATGTATGGCATCTCTATCTTGCTGCGTATCGGGTCTTCCTGGATTGAAGAGTCAGCTGAATCCTCAACACATTCCATTGCCATCATACAAGGTAATGATTCTTGCCAATCTGTTTCTTCATCTGAAACCTGGTATCTTTCTCCCTGAGTAGCTTTTTTAGGTGTTGGAGGTTGAAGTTGGGCCAGAAAAGGTACCATCTTTCTTTAAAATCTCAGAGGCCTCGTGACCGCAGGAAAAGTAGCCTTGGCAGCGGTCAGAGTGGTTGGACCCACGACTCCGAATGTGTTTTGCTCATGGTTTGCTTCCACTTCCTTGCACTTGGTAAGAACCTCTTCAGCTTCTTTCTTTGGTAAACTAGCATCATCTGAACTCACACCAGGGTGTTGTTGTACATCTTTATCAGGATCTTTGGGAGATTTCTTAGAAAATCTCACAATTGGCTCAATGTTGAGAATCTGTCCCATTCTTGCATCAATCTCCCGTGCCTTAAGCTCGAGTTTGTTCAGCCTGTGCTCGATTTTGTGCTCGATTTTCTGCCTCTTTGCCTGCTTTCTCTCTATACCAGGAGGCGAATTATCTAACTTCTTTGATCTCCTGCTTTGATTCAAAAATATCACTTGAGTTTTGTATGATGTCATACCCTTGCCTTGTTTGCTCTGCTGCGACTTGGTTGATCATCCCAGCTAGTGTTTGTGCGTCCTTGTTGGTTTGTTCTTCCAGAACTCGTACATGATTGGTCAGATCATCGAATTTTCTGTTGAAATCTTCAGAGATTGAATCAATTCTCTTGAGCAGGGTGTTTTCGGTGAGAATTTTCTGATCAAGGAACTGGTTTATCATTCCTTCAAGACGTCCCAAACGTTTAATGATCCTCAAGTTGTCCTCTTGCTGATTAGGGTTCTGCGGTGGAGGATGATAGGCGTGTGGCTCAAAATAGGTCGGAGGAGAACCATAAGGATTTTCCCGGCGTCGAGCACGCTCCCTGCGCCGGTAGTATGGATGATTCGGATGGGTGTATCGATCCATGTAGCTAACATTTCGAGTTTGATGTTCTTCTCTGAGTGTGGTGGCTTAAGGAGTGTTGTTAAAACCTCCCTCACATTAGGGATTTTAATTTATAGGGTCCATTGCTTCGGGAATGGAAACAAAAGAACCGAAAAATGGAAATATGCAGAAAAAGGGTTCTAGAGTCGATTTACCAACCTTTTTTAGGGTTTTGTGGAAAAGAAAACGCGTGCCTTCCCTGGCAACAACGCCAAAAAATTGATGTGTCGTGTGGTGAGGGTGTCAAGTTTTACCCTAAATAAAATCAATAGCCACAAGTGCACAGTTGATGGATTGTAGTACTTAGGATTCGAATCCATAGGGAAGGAGGATCTTTCCTTCAAAAGCCTTCGAAAGAAATATAAAGTAAGGAAGTCTTGAACCAGACGATTTTTTTTAGGTTTATGTGGTGTCTTTAAAACGTAAAACTAATCTTAACGAGAAAATACGGGAATTAAAATGACCTAATAACTAAACTTAACGAAATCGACTAAAAACGGCTAGACCTAATTGCTTAAATGAAAATCAATTATGTGAATTAAAATGATGAACTAAAGCATGAAATAAAATCGATGTAAATCTATAGAAAAGAAGGCACTGGATTTTCTCTAGGGTATGAATGATTCAAAACATTGCTAGAGAGAAAATTTGATAAGATCGTAGCTTAAACTTTTCGAACTAGAGTCACAGACGTATGAATACGCCACTGTCGTGATCATAGACAACTATCTCTCTCAACCCTGACCAGTAGGTTTCCACTCTGCCCCTGGAAGAGAAAAGATGCATTATGTTTAAGGCTCTTCAGCATTCACAAATCGCCCATAGGTAGGTTTCCACTCCTATGTTTGTTTTGCTCTCCCAAACTAGATCTGACACCGGATGAACACTTTCGTGTCACCAAGCATCTGGATCAGATTGTAGTTCATGACGCTACTCTCATGCATTAAAAGTAAATTCAGAAGAAACAGTTCTAAGATTCGGCTTCAATAGCTCATGGAATCCTCATCGAACATATATATCCCCATCGAAAATCCCTTTGACCCAACAATAAAACTACTCAGACCTGATGAACAAAATCAAAAACATAGTATTAAAATGTAGAGCAATAATCGAATTGAAAAAGAAAGAACAAGGGTTTAAGAGACAAGTCTCTCTCTCCCTAATAATTAAAACTTAAAAAGTATTCTAAAACAATAAGAGCATATGAGGTGATCCGAATTAGGGTTCCTAAAACATGTATTTATAGTGCTCAAGACATCTATGAGCGTCATTTAGGGTTTCTCCAAATGAAGGAATCATTTTGGGCTTCAGAAATGGGCCTTCTAGTTCGGAGTTGGCTGGCCGCGGTCGGGAAGTGCATGACCGCGGGGAATGGATGCTTGGTCGCAGTCGGGTAGCCTCTGACCGTGGTGAAATGGCTGTTGGCCGCGGGTGAAAATGCTTGCTGGCTGGTTTACAGGACATCCTACTCTTCGCGTAACTTTTGATTGAACTATTGGATTGCCAAGCTGTAAAGTGTGCTGGAAGCTGATAGTTCCATCTTTGAGATCTCCAAATTTGAGCTGGATCAGACGGTGAGACGGCCTTCAATTGGGGGTGAAATTCTGACGGTTTGACTCTAAACTGAAAATCTGGTCTTCTATCCATTTTGTTAAGTTTTTCCCTAAGTTTCTTGAAAAGAGTCTTGGAACTACAAATACTAGAAAAACTTAATAAAATTACTTGAAAGCAATAAAAACATTGAAAAAGTATTTTAAAATGATCCATTAAAGTGGTCAAAATACGGTGTTATCTACTCCCCGAGACTTAAACCTTTGTTTGTCCCCAAACAAAGCAAAAGTCTAAGTTGGTTAAGTGAAAAAAAAAATAGGGAATGCACAAATCTCAGCGACATGAACTCCTAAATTAGGACCAAAGATCATGCATCAATCCACAACTTAGTATTGAAAATTCTCACCAAGACACAAAGGATACTAGTCCACTTTTCCATCATGCAAAACTTAAATAATCTAAATCTTGATTCCAGTCAACTAGCTCTCTACATTCATTAAGTGCAATAGTGAATTCTCATTAAAGACATCATCCAGGGTAGACGTCGTTTGGCATTAAAGGGCTGTTTAAGTGGTGGAGTTAAAGTGTTTCGGGTTACCTGATGAATCTGGAGGATGCAAGATAATATGCAAAACCACAAAGAGATAAGGACTTGTTGATGACCGCAATTTTTAGTCACTTCTTCTTGTCGAATGTTGTTGAATAATCCTTCCTCCTTTGTTGTGAACAGCTATTCCCCCAGACTTAGATTCTTTCCGGGAATCAGAAAATGATCTCCAAAACTCCATAAAATCGAACTCTAGCTTGCCTTGGGACTTAAAATTCGACTTCTCTACACTCTCTAAGGCTTTTATTTCCTTTCCTTTCCAATTTTTGGAATTTTTATTTTTATTTATTATTATTTTTTTTAGAATGGGGAAATGTCTTTTAAAGAGAGAGAGACTAGAGGTGAGATTGTACCGAAATTTGAGATTTTCTATGGCAAACTGAGCTTCCTCATGCGTTGAATCCTTCCGGAAAGTTTTCAAGCAAAATCGCAGGTCTCTGTCTTTGGTGACTAAAAACTGCGTCGTTCCTCTTTCTCTCCCACGTTTTTACACATATATGCATATAAAACAATAGAAAACAAGAGTGCATGGTGGTTTGAAAGAGGCTTGGTTAAGGTGGGGAACTAGCTAAAGATGTACTAGCCATTCAGGATCAACAGAGAGTGGTAAAAAGGGTAAAGGAGTCCTGAATGTATGATTCGTTTACCTGGTCTAATGCTTTAATGAGAAAATTAAGTCCAAGTTAAGTCCAAATGGCTAGTTCAAAACAAAAAAAAAAAGTTAAGTCCAAATAAAACAGAGCTAGATTCCTTCATCAAAATCAAAATCATTCAATTCCTCTGGGGACTTCGTTTCAAATGTGTTTAGCTACCGCCTAGTCTAGTCCTAAATCATGAATGAGCATGTCACTAAGAACAGTCTAAAAGCATACAGTCAACCATCATTGATTCATGTTCACCATTCCCTTTAAAACGTATTTTGTTTTGAAAACCGATTTTGAAAAACTTTAAGGAAAATGCAAAAAGTGTAGATAATACAAGACTCATGTTAGAAAAGTGGTTAGAAAGGGATGACTCATGCACGGTACCGCAGACTACTTCCCGGTAGGTCACCCATCCTGAGATTGCTCCAGCATAAGGACATTCAATTCTGGAGTTCTCTCAAGACACTTGAACGGAAAAGATAAGTGCACTTTGATGACATAGGTAGCCAAATCAATTCTAATAAGCTTTTTTCACATATACCAGAAATCGGGATGTCACAGATTTTCAATGCAAGAACCGGTTTTTCATGTGTTGTCTATCCTGTTGGAATTTCTAAAATTTTTCCCAAGGCATCTAACAACCTAAAAGAATCGATTCCACACAGAGCAAACTCAATATCTCCAAAAATGAACATGGAAATAGATGAGTTCTTTCAGATGAAATACAATGGGATACATAGATTTCGAGCTAAGTGAGATCAGAATGCAGGATAGACAACTTTTCTATGAGCTCAATGCACTTGGCATCGCGTGAAATGAGTGTGAAATGAGAGAGATATGCTCTTTTTAAATACAGAGAAGGGAAAAGAGAGCAAACTCGGGATTTTGGCTGAGTATGGAGTCTGGTATGGGTCTTTAGTCCCCTAGAGCTGTCATTTGGACTCTTGTAAGACCGGTCAACCCTTCCCAAAGACTCCAGGCATTGACCGCAACCCAAAAACATTGACCCGAGCTTTTAAAACTCTTTTTCCCGCACCAAGTGCTGAATGACCGCAGTTTGGATAAGGCGAGGGCCGTACGGCTTTTTCTCATTTTTCTGGGTTTGACACCGGCGGCCTCGGTGTGTTCCACCCCAAGGGCACTAGACCGAGGGCTTACAGCTCGTGCTAACACAGAAAATCGTCTTGACCCTCAAGCCTTCTCCATTGACCTTCAAACCTTCTCCATTGACTCAAGTGTCCAGAGTGTCCCATTTTGTTCATGATTTTACCAAGCACCTCAGTCCACCACGAGGGCATCACACCGAGGGGACCTGTTTCTGGGTAGAACACTTTGTTCTTGGGGGAATTAGCAGCACGGCCTAGTAGACATGTCATTGACTCAGAACGAGGTTTGAAACTTTCTTTCGGACATTTGGCCTCGGTGTGTTTACACCGAGGGGTCTACACCGAGGGGCTTCCCCCACACTTGGTCTTTGGCATCAACAACTTGAGACCTCTGTGTAACTAGGCCACGGACTTTGAACGAGGTTTGTCCTGTAAGTGTATACCGAGGGATCTACACTGAGGGTCTCTCCAGCACTTAGTCTCTAGCTCCATTTCTTCTTCTCTTCTAACGGCCTCGGTGTTCTCATAGCGAGGAGTTTGGCCAAGGATTTGAGCATTTCACACGGTAAAAAGGGACCTCGGCTTGGTTATGCCGAGCGTCTATACCGAGACCAAAAGAATTCCTGCGTTAAAACAAAAGGTCGCGGCTTTTAAACTCCTTCTTGCACTTGTTCCTTCAAGTCACACACCTAGAACACCTTCTTAACCTGAGACCACTTAACAAAACCTTCAAAACATTCCAAATAAAATAAAAAAGAAAGATCAAAAGAAAAATATTTACAAGGATAAGCTTGGGGTGTCTCCTAAGAGCACTTTGTTTAACGTCACTAAGTTTGACTTTTCATACCTTCTTAGGCAGTTTGTGGATCAAGAAGAGGAACTGATGAAGCTACCTCTTTCTTTTCTGAGAGCAGATAGTGTTTTACCCTTTGTCCATTGACAACAAAACCTTGACCGTCCTTTCCTTCAAGAAAAATGGCCCCATAAGCTCTCACTTCTAGTACCTTGAACGGACCGGACCATCTACACTTTAGCTTTCCAGGAAATAGCTTAAGTCTAGAGTTGAACAAGAGCACAAGATTTCTAGCTTTGAACTCTCTTTTGTGGATCTTCTGATCATGAAGAGTTTTGGTCTTTTCCTTGTAAATCTTTGAGCTCTCAAAAGCATCGAGCCTGATCTCCTCTAGCTCATGGATCTGCAAAAGTCTTTTCTCTTGGGCGGTCTTGATATCAAAGTTCAACAGCTTAACTGCCCACAAAGCCTTGTATTCCAACTCAACCGGCAAGGGACAGCTCTTCCCATACAACAGATTGAAAGGTGAGGTACCTATGGGGGTTTTAAAAGCCGTCCTATATGCCCAAAGAGCATCATCGATTTTCTTGATCCAATCCTTCCTTGAATTGCTCACAGTCCTTTCTAAGATCCCTTTGATTTGTCTATTAGAAACCTCCACTTGACCACTAGTATGAGGGTGATAAGGACTTGCTACCTTGTGCTTGACTCCATGTTTCCTCAACAGCCCTTCCAAAGTCTTGTTAATGAAGTGACTGCCCCCATCGCTTATAACAACTCTTGGCACCCATCTGGAAACATAATCAGCAGCCACCAAGATATACTGATTACCATGGGAGGAGATGAATGGCCCCATGAAATCTATGCCCCAACAATCAAAAACCTCTACCTCAAAGATGGGATTCTGAGGCATTTCATTCATTTTAGAGATATTCCCATGCCTTTGACAAGAGTCACAACTAGAGACCACACTTTGGGCATCTTTGAACATTGTAGGCCACCAAAACCCTGATTGCAACACCTTAGCAATTGTTTTAAAAGCTCCCAAGTGTCCACCATAGGCTGAATCGTGACACTCTTGTAAAACAGGCTGGACATCTTCCTCAGCTAGGCACCTCCTATACAAATGATCCTTGTTGAGCACATACAACTATGGCTCATCCCAATGCTATCTTCTCACATCTTTGAAAATTTTCTTCCTTTGATATGCATCCATTTCTTGTGGCTCCATACCACAAGAGAGGTAGTTAACTATGCCAGCAAACCATGGTAGGCTCCTTTCCCTGATGATATTGGCTTGTTCAACCTCCAAGTAAGACTTGATCGCCATTAGATGCTCTTCAGGTAATGAGTCATCTAGAGGGATATCCGAATCCGCTCTTAACCTTGAGAGATGATCGGCGGCTCCATTCTCAATGCCTTTCTTGTCTTGCACCTCCATGTCGAACTCTTGCAAAAGAAGAACCCACCTCAAGAGCCTCCGCTTGGCATCCTTCTTTGTCATTAAGTATCTGAGAGCCGCATGATCTGTATAGAAAACAACTTTTGAACCCACCAGATAGCTCCTAAACTTGTCAAATGTGAATACTATAGCAAGCATCTCTTTCTCAGTTGTTGCATACTTTTCTTGAGGTGAGTCTAGAGTCCTACTTGCATAGTATATCACATATAGCTTCTTGTCTTTCTTTTGACCCAAAACTGCTCCTACAGCGTAATTTGATGCATCGATCATCACTTCAAAGGACAGAGTTCAATCTGGAGCTTGGACTATTGGTGCACTCGCAAGGGCTTGTTTGAAACATCAGAGTATGGTCTTGCATTGCATATTGAGCATGAACTTGAATTTTCTTAGTGGTCACTTCTCTCTTTCAAAGGAAAAATGAGCTCCCACTCAACCTTTTCCTCTCATTTGTTCCTTTTTGCTTGAGGACAAGCAAAGGATAAGTGTGGGGGAGTTGATATATTCATAAATTGCATCATTTAATGTACATAATCTAGTCCAAATCATGTCTCATTTGCATGCATTTTAGGTCTTTAGGCATTGTTTTAGGACTTAGGAGATCACATTAGGTCCAAGAGAGTTTTGCATGGTTTGGAGTGTTAAACAGGTGCTTTTGGAGCCTATTTGGAGTGGAGGATGTGATTCAGATGAAGAAATGGAGTTGAAATGATCAAAAATGGTGAAAAGGAGCAATTTTGAATTTCTCGGCAAAATGCTTTACTGATGGCCCAAGATTCTCGGCCAAAATCCTTCCCGCGGGTAGCTTTCTCGGCCAAAAACACGTACCGCGGTCAAGTCCCTCGGCCAAAAATCCCGGGTGCAGATACATTTCCGAAATCGCGTCGGCGGAAGCTCTTGCCGGCCGATTCAGCTTACAGGGGCTTCATAAAAGTTGGAGATAATTGAGTCAAGAACCCAGGACAGGTTGAATAAAGGCATTTGGAGCACTGAGCTGAAAGATACGGTCACTGGAAGACAGACCTCTCTCGCATCCATTCCGGAGCAATCCGATACTCCTGAATGATCGCCTGTCCGGGGAACCTTCCGTTCCGATTCAGTTGTCCGGGGATTCATCAAAGTGAAAGAAGATTGGATCATGGTTCCATAGCAAGTGGAATCACGGAATTCGGACGCGTGAGCAGAAATTTAAGCTCGTTGGAAGAAACTCTTGTCTCGCTGCCGTCTTGGACCGACCCGATGAGCTCCGAAGAATGCGAAGGACGGCGCACTTCCAGGCCGATCGATTTACGAGGCCTTCATGAGAATCCGAGATATTTGAGTTCTATTTCCATAAAGTCCAAGATCATTCAATTCGGATCTATGAGCAAGACGTTAACGTTTCCGGAATGGACACATGTCTAGACGCCGCTCTCTGATCGTGTAAATGCACTCCGAAGACGAGCCCTCCAGGAAGCCTTCCACTTCCCAAGCGCCGAAGCTTTCTTCACAAAAGTTGGAGATATATACGTATTCTGTCCTCTGAAACTGGAATCACACAATTCGGACCAGTATCCTGGAAGTTACGCCTCCCGGAATGCGAAGTGGTCCAAGCTGCTCTGAATGCTGCGAGATAGTCTTGCGACTTGGTTAACTCGCAGGCCTGAAGATGAATGCCTGGAAATTGATGCTGCGAGTTGAGAAGTGCGGGTAAGCTATCACTGGATAAGGTCGGTGGAGAGACTAGGGATCAAGAGTCTTAAACATCACCCCATGTGAATCACCTTTGGAGATTCATCCTCAAAGAAACCATATGGAATCCTTGAAGACTACCCATTGAAAATTGGTGAATGCACAGTTCCAACAGATTTTGTAGTTATGAAGATGAAGAAGACAAAAGAGCTACCTCTTTTGCTTGGAACTCCATTTCTGAACACCACCGGAGCAAGGATGGACTTTGATACTCAAAGAGTGGTGCTTGCTAAGGTAGATGATGAATTATCTTATCCTCTTAAGCCTCCTCTTGCTGGGTTTTGTGGAGTTATATCTGATTATTCTGATGAGTTGAAACGCTATGGGATAATGTATGTGGGGAGTATTGGAACTATAGAAGAAGCTCAACCCCTTGCATCTGTTGAGAAAAAGAAAGAATCCCTAATAAGAAATGATCTTGAGTTTGAAGGGGATTTCTTTAGTGATGATGAAGCTTGCTTGGAATCTCTATCTCCTATACCAAGTGAGAAGGAGATTAGCAGCAACAAAGGCAATGGCTCAAGGTCTCAAGACAAGAACCCACCAAGAACCAGACCATTCACTCTTGAGTCATCTTCTCAAGTCTTAACTCTCACTCCTTGGAAGTTTGATTGTGGAGCTGTTGAATACAAGGTTAAAGGCAATGGAAGATCAAGACCATTTGCCAAAGTCAGAGCTATCCTCACACCAGAGTTCATAGACAAAGGATCTGATGGTGTCCAAGAGCTGATGAACAAGGACCTCATGCTTGAATTCATGGACAAGACTAGGAGCATCAAAGCTCCTCCTCTCCCTCACTAAAAAGAGTGTAAGAAGTCAAACTTAGTGACTTTAAACAAAGTGCTCTTGGGAGAAACCCCAAGCTTATCCTTGTATATAATCCTTTTAATCTTTTCTCTCCTTTCTTTTTATGTTTTAGGATCTTTTGATGGGTTTTGTGAGCTTTTCTCAGGTCCCAGGTAACTTTTGGAGGCTATGGCTAAGGGACAAAGTGGAATGAAGCATGTGAGAAGGCTGAGAAAAGGGTTTAAGGCATGGAAACTTGATGGACGCCTGTGTGCTACTTGGGTGTGCGGCTCAGTCAGGCCATATACCAACTCGCACAAGAACTTGCTGTTAACACCTACTTGGTCTTGGGAGTCATTCACCTAGCAGCAGAAGATTTGAGCAAGAAAAGTGCTAAGTGTTGCTGATCTGCGAGTTGGGTCTGCGAGTTGGATGCATGAGAGACCAAGCCGCACTAATGTTCGCTGTTTACACTGGCTTGGGAGACAGACCAAAAGGAATCCAGGCCGCACACCAGGAGAAAGAGTCCAAGGCGTTTAAGGATGGATCAGTGCGAGATGAGCATGCGGCTTGAACAAAGGAGGAACCAAGTCGCAAGGGAACACTCGCTGTTTACACCTACTTGGTCCTGCGAGTTGGTCCAAGACATACCATGCCGCACAAGGGAGTTCAGGCCAAGCCAAACCCATCTCTAGTGGTGTCTGGCCTCATCTGGTGCAGATACTCACTCCCCTTTTGCACAAGAACCACACCAGGTATCACTTCAAACACTTGTAAATGAACATTTATCATTTTTCTTTATCTTTTGCATTTCATGTTCGATTTTTCCTCTTTCTCATGCTTTTATAACACAAGGGACTGTGTTATTTAAGTGTGGGGGAAGGGTTTTGTGTTTACTAATCATGTTTATTCTGCTCTTATTTTCCTTTTCACTTTGAGTCTCATTTTGCATTCTTCTAAGTGCATATAAAAACCAAAAAAATGGAAAAATCTGAAAAATTTTCACAAAAAAATGCTCATGTAGTTGCATTCACATTTTAGGTTGAGTCTAGTTTGCATTTTCATATAGGTTGCATCATATGCAAATGGGAGTAATGATAGGTTCTTTCCTTGAGAGTACACCACTTTGAGAATTTGGATTAAATATGCTGGTGAAATGACTTCTGTGCTTGCAAGGCTTGAAATGGTTTGAATCTGAGAAGCAAGTTTGAATTGAACTCAACTCTAATAAGTGAAAACCTTGAACTTGACTTCAAATTATCTTGTGATGCATTGTTTGAATAAGCTTGTGGATACCTATATACATATTTGAGCTAGAATCCTGTTTTTACCACCCTCTTCCTTAGCTCAAATAGCTGAATCTGCATACTGGATCAGTTTTCCTCACCCTGAACCCATCCTTCTTTCAAGCCAAATGTTTGTGTGTGATTGAAAGGCCACCTTGGATCAAACTTAGCAGAAAGTGTTAGGTTTAGAGCGACAAGGGCAAGTCTCATTGAGTGTTAAGTTCCATCATCAAGGAGCTGAGAGATTTGGTGAGAACTAAGTGTTGGGGAATACTTGTTGGTGAGTGGAAAAAGGAGAGATGAGTGGAAATAAAAGGAGAATGGTGAGAACTAGGGGATAGAAAAAGAAAAGAAATCAGTCTTGGAGTTTTGAGTCAATGAAAGTGAGCTCTAGTGTTTTGAAAAAGTCTAGCCTCAAGGTGAAAAGAAAAGAAAAGAATCCCAAGAGCTCAAATGTTTTAAAAAGAAAGAAAAAAGAGGCTAGAGGTTACAAAAAAAGTGAAAAAGAGCTATGTAAAGTTTGAACTCCAAGACTTTAGTGTGAAAATGAAAAGTGAGTCCCCTAGTGAGAGGAAAATGAGTGTGGAAAGTGAGGTTCTTGAGAGGTTGAGCAAGTGAGAAAGCTTTGAGTAGAGTGTGGGGTGGGATGAGTCCTTGCCCTTGTATGCATAGGTTGCTTTTTACCTTTAGCATTCTGCCAAAGTTTGAACATTCATAGAGAGATCCCCTTGCTGCATTGAACCCACTCAGGCGCTGATGAGACCATTTTAGTCTCATTACCTCACCCTAGCCAAACTTTGCTTGTTTGAACATTGCATCATTTCATCCACTTGGTAAAGAGCTTAATGAATGTCAAAGAGTTGAGGAATAAGAGAACTTATGGAGATTACTGTTGAGTTGAAACATCAGATTATGGTCTTGCATCATATTGAGCATGAACTTGAATTTTCTTAGTGGTCACTTCTCTCTTTCAAAGGAAAAATGAGCTCCCAATGCACTCAACCTTTTCCTCTCATTTGTTCCTTTTTGCTTGAGGACAAGCAAAGGATAAGTGTGGGGGAGTTGATATATTCATAAATTGCATCATTCAATGTACATATTCTAGTCCAAATCATGTCTCATTTGCATGCATTTTAGGTCTTTAGGCATTGTTTTAGGACTTAGGAGATTGCATTAGGTCCAAGAGAGTTTTGCATGGTTTGGAGTGTTAAACAGGTGCTTTTGGAGCCTATTTGGAGTGGAGGATCTGATTCAGATTAAGAAATAGAGTTGAAATGATCAAAAATGGTGAAAAGGAGCAATTTTGGATTTCTCGGCAAAATGCTGTACTGATGGCCGAAGATTCTCGGCAAAAATCCTTTCCGCGGGTAGCTTTCTCGGCCAAAAACACGTACCGCGGTCAAGTCCCTCGGCCAAAAATCCCGGGTGCAGATACATTTCTGAAATCGCGTCACCGGAAGCTCTTGCCGGCCGATTCAGCTTTCATCAAAGTTGTAGATAATTGAGTCAAGAACCCAGGACAGGTTGAATAAAGGCATTTGGAGCACTGAGCTGAAAGATACGGTCACCGAAAGACAGACCTCTCTCGCATCCATTCCGGAGCAATCCGATACTCCTGAATGCTCGCCTGTCCGGGGAACCTTCCGTTCCGATTCAGTTGTTGGGGGCTTCATCAAAGTTAGAGAAGATTGGATCATGGTTCTAGAGCAAGTGGAATCATGGAATTCGGACGCGTGAGCAGAAAGTTAAGCTCGTCGGAAGAAAGTCATGTCTCGCTGCCGTCTTGGACCGACCCGATGAGCTCCGAAGAATCCGATGGACGGCGCACTTCCAGGCCGATTCGGTTTACAAGATCATTCAATTCGGATCTATGAGAAAGAAGTTAACGTTTCCAGAATGGACACATGTCTAGACGCCTCTCTCTGATCGTGTAAATTCACTGCGAAGATGAGCCCTCCCGGAAGCCTTCCACTTCCCAAGCGCCAAAGCGTTCTTCACCAAAGTTGGAGATATATGAGTCTTCTGTCCGCTGAAACCGGAATCATACAATTCGGACCAGTATCCTGGAGGTTATGCCTCCCGGAATGCGAAGTGGTCCAAGCTGCTCTGAATGCTGCGAGATAGTCTTGCGACTTGGTTAACTCGCAGGCCTGAAAATGAATGCCGGGAAATTGATGCTGCGAGTTGAGAAGTGCGGGTAAGCTATCACTGGATAAGGTCTGAGGCTCCCGAGCAAGAAAAATGCTAAGTCCACAATCATGCGACTTAGGCATGTGAGTTGGTCGCGCTTGAAACTAAGCTGCACGATCACTCGCAATCTACTCCGACTTGGGCATGCGGCTTGGGACTAAGGGATGAACAAGTCGCACATGTACGTTCCCCAGAAACCGCCTTGGTCCTGCGAGTTGAAGAAGAAGAAGATTAAGCCGCACAAAGACTCGCAAAACACACCTACTTGGGCGTGCGGCTAAAACCAAGCGATTTAAGTCTCACAAGACAAGTTCTTCACCTGTGCGACTTGGGCATGCAACCTGGGAGACACTGGACCAACCCGCACATTCCCCACTTTACCCACTAAAGCCGGGTCAGGACCCGGTTTGTTCCGGGCTGACCCAGTTCATTAGCACTTAGTATATATAGCTTTTTGGAGAAAAACCCTAGACATCTTATCTTCTCTCTTAGTTTCTCTCTTGTTTTCTTACCTTATCTGTGTAAAAACTGACGTGATTAAGAGATATCTAAGAGATTTCATTATCTTAAAGCTGTTTCTTATCATTTCATCATCTCATCTCAACTTCTAATCATGATTAACACCGCCTCTTGCAAAGGAAATGGTGTGTTCATCATGATTAGTGAGTAGTCTTCTTTTAAGCTTCTAGGTGTGTAGATTAGGGTGCTTAGATGTAGATTAATGATTGTTTAAGCTTAGATTCTCTTCTCCTTTCCTTAGTTAGCTGATCCTAATGCTAGATCTCTCATTATAAGCTTGATCTAGAACTTAGGAATTTCTCCACCCACAAGGTGTTTGATGAAATGCCTGAACGAGCTAACTTAAGGGTTTATGCCTTTTTCATCATGGTAATGATTGTTAAATGCATGAATGACATATTAGGACTGTTTCTTAATGCTCATTGATTTATATTTCACAAACGATGATTTGGTTTGAAAATGGATTAGTGTAGAGGTTAGTGCCTTCATGAGAGGATTAATCTAGATTAGAGTTCTAAGTTAATTGGAATTTGAGATCATGTCATGTTTGCTTTATCTTTCTGTATAAGATTCAGTTTTTCTTAGCTCTTATTTTGATGCACAAAGAGGCTGTCTGGTCATTTTAGACTTGGAACCTTATGCTTGTTGATTGTTTATTCATCTAATGGGAATTAGTCTTGAATTGGTAATTAACAAAGGGATTTTTGTCATGAGAATGAATTAATCTGATTTGGAAGTCTAGACTAAAGAATTGCAAGTGTTGCATTGTTTGCTTAGCATCATGAATTCACATCTAAAGCACCCTGATCAATGATCACATCTAGAGGTTTACTTTCTCTTTATTTGAATTTGAGTGTTTGTTTTGTTTGTCTTGTTTGCTTGTTTAATTCTTAATTACTGCTTGTTCTTGTTTGCTTTATGTTTTTAGATCACCTTGTTACCAACTCACCTGCTTATTAGACTTGAATTAAGATAGCTCCTCATAGTTCTAGTGTCTAGAATCTCTCCATTTGGATTGATACCTCAAGTGCTACAATGACATGAGTAGTTGAGGAATTGGTCAAGGATTGAAAAATTCCTACTATCAACTCCTCATCAAACACAAAATCAACTTCCTTGCAAAGCAACCTTGTTAAAGGCCTAGCTATCTTAGAAAAGTCTTTCATGAACCTTCTATAGAAGCCAGCATGCCCTAAGAAGCTTCTGATCCCCTTGACCGAATTTGGAGCTTCCAAGTTAACCATCACGTCCACTTTGGCTTTATCAACCTCAATACCTGCCTCAGAAATCTTGTGCCCAAGCACAATGCCCTCTTGAACCATAAAATGGCATTTTTCCCAATTGAGAACCAATCTGTGCTCCTAACACCTCCATAGGACCTGAGAAAGATTAGAAAGATAAACAGAGAAGGAGGATCCATAGACTGAAAAATCATCCATGAATACCTCTACTTTCTCTTCAATCAGATCAGAAAATATGCTCATCATACAGCGTTGGAAAGTAGCATGAGCATTGCACAGTCCAAATGGCATGTGTCTATATGCAAATGTCCGTAGGGACAGGTAAATGTGGTCTTCTCTTGGTGTCTTATGTCTATTGGGATTTGGAAGAACCCAGAGTAACCGTCTAGAAAACAAAAGAAAGGATGATCTGCGAGCATCTCTAACATTTGGTCAATAAAAAAAAGGAGAGGGAAATGGTCTTTCCTAGAGGCTGCATTCAATATTCGATAGTCTATACACATCCTATGACCTGTGATGGTCATAGTTGCAATCAGCTCATCCCTTTCATTTTTGATCACTGTCAATCCTCCTTTTTTGGGCACCACATGAACTGGTGAAACCCATCTAGAGTCTGAGATAGGATAGATGATCCCAGCCTCTAGGAGTTTAAGAATTTCATTTTTTCACTACTTCTTGGAGATTAGGATTCAGCCTCCTTTGGTGCTCAAGGGATGACATAAATTCCTCTTCAAGGTGAATCCTATGAGTGCATAGGTTGGGTGACATACCCTTTATGTCATCCAAAGAGTAACCAATGGATCTCCTATGCTTTCTCAACTCATCTAACAATGTATGCTCTTGTTCAGCTAGCAACTTATCATTAATGATAACAGATTATGAAGAGTTGGAGCCTAGAAAAGCATACATGAGCCTTGTTGGTAGAGGCTTGAGCTCAACAGGGGGCGCTTTGGACTCATCCCAATCCGCATTGAAGTTGCTTTGATCAGCTACAGCTCCATCAGTGTTGGTTTGCTCATGCGGCTCATCCCTTGTCTCAGATAATGAACCCATGGCCATGCATCTCTGAGCTCGTCCCTGACTTGTATTCGAACCTCTAATGTCTAGGATCTCAAGGTCGCTTGCGTTTAGCTCCAAAAACCTTGTTTCTGAATCAAGTTCCTTAGGCTGATCCAAATACCGCTTGTAAGCTTCACTCTCTTCAGCCAAGTACCAATGTTCACTTTGTTCCTTTGTCAAGACAACCTGGAGAGGATGATCCTCTGTGTTTAACTCCTCAAGAAGCTCATCAGCAAGCTCCTCCATTGTTTTGATGTAAAAGATTTGTCCACGAATTGTTGGTTCTTCATCATTTCTTTTACATCGAATTTCATTGTCTCTGATCCAATGTGCAGCTCGATCATGCCTCCTCTAACATCTATGATCGCTCCTGCTGTGCCCAAGAAAGGCCTTCCCAAAATGATAGGATCCACAGGTTCCTCATCCATCTCCAAGACTATAAAGTCTGTTGGGATATCAATTTCACCAATTTTAAGAGGCAAATCTTCAAGTAACCTAATTGGTAACCTTACTGACCTACCAGGGAGTATTAGAGAGATCCTTGCTGGCTTGTAACTGTTGTACCCCAACCTTTTTTAATAGAATAGGGCATCAAGCTTAATGAAGCTCCCAAATAACACAAACAGCTAGCAAACTTCAAAGGACCTATAGCGCATGGTAAGGTAAAGCTCGCTGGGTCTGATAGCTTTCTAGGGATGGTCTTCCTATGAATAATGGCACTGCATTCATGACTCCGAATAACCATTCCTTGTAGCTCCTTGGTCTTGTTCAGTATCACATCTTTTGAGAATTTCCCAAGCTGTGGAATCATAAGAAATGCTTCTATAATGGGCATAGTCATCTGAGTGTTCTCTAAGTGCTTCTCAAAGACTGCTATTGCCTTATCACCTCTTGTTCCACTTCTTTGTTCTCATTACCCTTAGCAACTTGATATTCTTGCTCACTCTCTTGGGCTGCCTCCCCACCAACTTGCTTATTGTCCTCAATGAGCACTTGTCTAGGCTCTCTCTCTGGTAGCTCTTTTCGTCTTCTAAGAGTTATAGCATTGCAATACTCTTTGGGATTAGGCACGGGTTTACCAGGTAAAGTGCCTTGGTTTCTTGAGGTGGAGGCTTGATTCTGTCTCAGCTCTTTTATCTCTTGTTGCATGGCAGCATATTTTGAACCCAAGTCTGAAAATCCATTCTCAACTCACTGTTGACCCTGTAGAAGCTGTTGCAACACCCCACATAACTCAGACCCCATCTGTTGTCCTTGAACCGGCGGCTTCTGACCCAAATGCTGCTGAACCATCGGTGGCTGACTGAAACCCGGCGGAAACTTCTGTTGTTGAGGCTGGTTTGTGTAGTTGCTCCCCTGAATCTGTTGCTGCGGCTGTCCATAGCTCTGTTGCTTCTGAGTAAACTGTTGTTTAGACTGAAAGTTCCCTTGATAGTTGCCTTTGGCAACATAACTCTGCTGCCACTGAGGATTCAAATACACTTGATCTTGAGGATTGGCCACATTCGGGTTTCTATATGAGAGGTTCTGATTTGAGTTGAATTTGTTGAACCGCTGATATCTGTTTTGATTCCCAATGTAATTGATCTCTTCTTGAGTTAGGCCAACCTCATTTACATTCTCAAAGTTTGGACCTTGATCATCAAACTCACCTACAAAGTGCAATGGCTTTTGTGTTGCCACTAGAACCTTGTCAAGCTTGTTTTGAAGCTCTCTTATATCATTTTCCATCTTCAGCTCTTTGCTGGATCCCTCATTTCTATTCGCCCTGTCAAAATCTTCTCCATATCTGTCATTGGACATAGCAAGATTCTACACTAATTCCAAGGCAGCATTGATCTCTTTTCCCAAAAAATTTCCATTGGAGGCTGTGTCTAGCTGGTTTCTTAGCTTAGCGGTCCTAGAGGTTGATAAGAACTTGGAGAGGAAGGCAAGCTTGCACTGCTCCCAAGTTTGTATTGTTCCTCTAGGCAGATTCTTCTCCCATTGATGCGCCTTGTCTCCCAAGCTGAAGGGAAACAATCTAAGTTTGAAAATGTCCTCAGAAATGCCATTGGTCTTGGTAAGATCACACACTCTGTTGAATTGGTGTAAATGCTCCAAGGGGTCCTCCATTGGTAAGTCGTGGAACTTAGATTTCTGCACCATATTGAGCAATGAAGCTTTCACTTTGAAGTTGTTATTCTGAACCGGTGGAGCTTGAATCCCTGCTCGGTACTGGTGTGCATTTGCTTTATCGTTCTCACCAACAAATACATGTGGAGGTTGCCTTTGAGCTTGTGGCTTAGGCTGAGGAACTTGTTGAGCTTGTTGCTCATTGCGGTTAGCTAGTTGCTGGTTCTGCTGTGCTTGCTGTTCATTTCTCTGAGCCATGTTTTGATTAGCGATAGCTTGCGGCTCGTTCCTCTCAGCGTGTGCCTGATTTAAGTGAGCCTGATGCTCGGCTTCTTGAGCTTGTTGCTCAATCCTTGCTTGTTCATCCATACCCAACCGTTCCAAATTTTCAGCCCTCTTTCTAGCTCTTCTTTCAAGCAGGTTTATGTTGTTGTTGTAAGGAAGAGGAGGCTCTAAACTTCTAGATGGTGTTCTCATGCACTTGATCACTCAAAGAAAAAGCTTAAGAACTGATCAGTTAAACAAAAAAATAAAAATTTGATCTCAAGAACAAGCAAAAAACTAATGCTAAATCCCCACAAGTTGGCAACGGCGCCAATTGATAACTAAAGGTTTTTGAGCCTTGAAAAGGATTACCAATTCCTTGTCTTTGCAGTACAAAGGGTATCAATCCATCTTGTGGGTTCTAGACATTAGAATATATGCAATGTATCTTAAGTCAAGCAGGACAAGTGATGTTTTTGGTTCTAAACTAGTAACAAGACAAGCAAATGATCTAAAACAGAATTGAAACAAGATAAAGATGCAACTAAACAAACAAAGCAAGTAAGATAATCAGTTATGAATGTGATATGATCATTCAAAGGCCTTAGACAGGATATTGGATCAGGGTGCTTCAACACTAGACTAGAAAGCTAATGAACAAATAATCAAGCAAATCCATTTAACATAAACTCATTAAGCAAGATAATCCTCTCATGAAGGCATTAAACTTCTATGTTAATCCTCTTTCATACCAAATTTCCATTTGAGAAGAATGAATTAGCAAGCATTAAGAATCAGTTTAATAAGTCATTTAAGTGAACAAACTATCATTATCATGATGAAAGACACTTAAACCTCTAACAAACTTGGTTCAGGCATTTCAACAAACAATTTTGGTGCATGAAAGTGCTTATGATCTAGACCACAAGTGATGTGCAAGGATCTAGCATAGAGAACAGTTTGTTAGACAATGGATGATGCAAGATCTAGCCCCTAAACTCTCTAATCTAACATTTCAGCGCCCTAATCAACCTATCTAAGACCTTATAAAGGAACTACTCACAAATCATGGAAAGCACACTTGATCTTTTGCAAGAAGTGATGCTAAACATGATTAAAAGCTTGATCTGTGAAAAGAAATTATGAGAACAAACTTTTCTGATGCAAAACGAGATATCTTGATTAAAGCAGCAAGGTTTACACAAAAGAGGCAAGTTCTCTAAGAGAATAAAGAATAAGATAAAGGATAAGTAGGGTTTTAGTCCCTAGAACTATTTATAGTGCAGCTAAGTGATATGGATCAGCCCGGAACAAACCGGGTACTGAACCGGTCTTCTTGGGAAAATGGGTGAGCTCCTCGGTGTGTGAAGATCCAAAGCCGAGGTAGAGAAGCCGAGGGGTGCATGTGAACCTAAGATGAAATGAAGAACTCACCAAGAACATACACACCATGGGGTTAGGTTGAGGTTTGGCACATTTCATTCGGCAACCTTACACCTCGGTATAGACAAGCCGTGGAGTTTGCTCGAGGTTTTGAGCACTTTGCTTCGGCAAGAAATCACCTCGGTGTTGGCACACTGAGGGGCTTTGGTCGAGGGGGTCAGGAAGTAAGAGCTCAAGGTGCAATGTCGAGGGATTGAAGCCGAGGTCCAGTTTCACACTTAGATAGATTTGAAACCAAACCGCATAGATGCTCAGCTTCAACACTTAGTCATTTTCAGACTTTTTTCTTCAGCATGCATGCCTCGGTGTTGAATGACTAAGGAGTAAGCTCAAGGTTTGGACCAAAATGCTTTGGAAACAGGCCTCGGTATAAGACAATGTTGAGGGAACAACACCGAGGCTTGCCAAAACACTTAGCACCAGGCGTATCTTTCAAAAGCCTGTATTGACCCGCTTGTCTCCTGATCTCAATAACTCTCAGCTCATAACTCCAACTGACTTGAAACTGGATCCAAAAGAAAGACCACTTAGGCAGATCAAACTTTTGTGAAGAACCCATTAGTATCTGGGGAGTGGAAGGTTCCCCGGACGGCTGATCTTTCCAGCGCATTGGAACGATCAGAAAGAAGCTCTTGGACCTGTGTTTACTCCGGAGACGTTATCTATCAGCACATAGCTCCAAATCGGATGTTCTAGAAAGAGCACTCAAAGACCTTAAATCTTGATGAAGTTCCCGGAGACTGAAGCAGTCTGCAAAGGCATCGTCCCACGTAATCTCTGAAGCTCATCGGATCGGCTTAAAATGGAAGCAAGACAGGTGTGTCTCCTGATGGCCTTAACTCTCTACTAACTGGTCCGAATTCAGTAATTCTAACTGTTCTGGAACCCTGACTCGATCCTCTCCAACTTTTATCAAGAACCCGACGGCTGAATTGGAACGGAAGCTTCCCCGGACAGGCAATCATTGGCGCGTATCGGCAGAACAGGTTTTGGCCGAGAACTTATGTACCGCGGTAAGAAAAATATCCGAGAAATCCCTCCCATGGTAAGCTTTTTAGCCGATAAATCTTAACCCGATACTGGTTTTGGCCGAGAAAAATCCACCCAACAGCATTTTTAGCCGAGTTTCTCCTTCCTGCGATAAACTCCTTTAGGCCATTTTCACCGTTTCTGACACTTTTCTTCACCATTTCAACTACTAGTCACATCTCTCCTACTCCAAACAGCCTCAAACGCACCAGTTTTGACTCCAAACCATGCAAAGACTCATTGGGACCTAATGCAAAACCCCTAAGTCCTAAAACAACACCTAAGGACCTAAAATCCATGCAATAAGACATGATTTGGACTACAACATGCGAGCTAAATGATTTAATTTATGAACATATCAGTAACACCGAGTTGTTGGTAATGTGAATGGCAGCTTGATTATTGCAATGAAAATTTATGGGGCTTGGAGACTCAATGTTGATGATAAATTCAATATTTCCTACATAAACGAATCGCGTGTTTGCACGAGGCGTCCATGGATTTTTTGCAGGTACGGCCTCCCTGAGGCAAATTAGGATTCGTATTGGGCCTACTTCCAAATACGACCTAAGCATATAGCATCGGGCCTCGAATCCTTTAGGATTCAGGAGATCTGGCACGAAGGCCACCTATTCTCGGGTTCCTCATATCTGAGCGGAGACAACACTGTAAGGGACAAAAAGGTCGAGAACTGAGTGCTCAGGAGGAGGGGGGTTACATTCTTTATGTCCTAGGCCCAAGCTCAGTGATCTGGAAGGGTTGGGATATAAGGAAGTGTAACCCAGAGAAATGAATCAGCCAGCAAGACAATCCCGACAGCCCGGTCTTAGTATTGAGGGATCCTAGCTAGGTATGAATAATTCTTTAATTAGGAAACACTGTTCAAATTTCTCTCCATTCGACAATTGGAATATGCTTAAATTTGATTCAATTTCCCATATCTTACAAATCCAATGACCATTCATAGAAGGTAGAGACAAAAACAGAAGCTCGGCAAAGGCCATACCGCGTCTGAACTGCCGAACTCAACCCGTACGCTGATAACACCGTATTTTGACCACTTTTATGGATCGTTTTGAAATACTTTCTCTATGTTTTTAATTGCTTTTAAGTACTTTTATTACGTTTTTCTAGTATTTGTAGTTCCAAAACTCTTTTCAGGTAACTTAGGGAAAAGCTTAACAAAATGGATAGAAAACCAGATTTCAGCTCAGAGTCAAACCGTCAGAAGTTCACCCCCGATTGAAGATAATATGCAAAACCGCAAGAGAGATAAGGACCTGTTGATGACCCCAATTTTCAGTCACTTCTTCTTGCCAAATGTTGTTGCATAATCCTTCCTCCATTGTTGTAAACAGCTATTCCCCCAGACTTAGATTCTTTCCGGGAACCAGAAAATTATCTCCAAAACTCCATAAAAAATCGAACTCCAGTTGCCTTGGGACTTAAAATTCGACCTCTCTAGACTCTCTAAGGCTTTTATTTCATTTCTTTTCTTATTTTCGGATTTTTTTTTTCGAAAAGGAAATGCCTTTTAAAGAGAGAGACTAGACGACGAGATTGTACCAAAATTTGAGATTTTGCTCAGGCAAACTGAGCTTCCTCTTGTGTTGAATCCTTCTAGGAAGTTTTCCGGCAAATCGCAGGTCTCTGTCCTTGGTGACTGAAAACTGCGTCGTTCCTCTTTCTCTCCAACGTTTTTGCACTTATCTGCATATAAGGCAATAGAAAACAAGAGTGCATCTGGTTTGAAAGAGGACTGGTTAAGGTGGGGAACTAGCTAAAGATGAACTAGCTATTCAGGATCAACAGAGAGTGGTAAAAAGGGTAAAGGAGTCCTGAATGTATGATTCGTTTCCCTGGTCTAATGCTTCGATGAGAAAGTGAAGTCCAAATTAAGTCCAAATAAAACAGAGCTAGTGTATCCCTTCATCTAAATCGAAATCATTCAAATTCCTCTGGGGTACTTCGTTTCAAATGTGCTTAGCTACCGCCTAGTCTGGTCCTAAATCATGAATGAGCATGTCACTAGGAACAGTCTAAAAGCACACAGTCAACTATCATTGATTCATGTTCACCATTCCCTTTTAAAAACGTATTTTGTTTTGAAAACCGATTTTGAAAAACTTTAAGGAAAATGTAAAAAGTGTAGATAATGCAATACTCATGAAAGAAAAGTGGTTAGAAAGGGATGAAATCCTCCCCCAGACTTAAATCACACTGTCCTCAGTGTGAAATAAGTCGAGATTGGATGAAAAAGAATGCATAGATAATCGAATTGGTAAGGCCAAAGAGAACTTACCTGGATCCGGGATGCTGGTGGAGATGAACCAGATTCATTCGAAGAGGTTTGGGAAGGTGATAGGTGGTGATCAAGGTGGTGGAGGGTGATGAATGAGGTGGAGTGGGGATTGGTGAGGTGGAATGAGGTGAAGTGGGTGGTTTGGGGTCGGGTTTGATCTCAACGACCATTTGCCGCGGTCAGGAGCCATGCGACCGCGGCAAACCGGTACTTGGCCGCGGTCAGAAAGATGCGACCGCGGTCTAAGGGGTGTTTCCCGCGGTCAGAACGTCTGCGACCGCAGGTGCTTATTTCGCGGCCTCTTCCTGCTTTTCCTTGGTTCCTGTTGGGCCGAGCAGTCAGGGACCATCCTTCTTTTTGTTTTTTTCGGGTTTTTCGATTTTTTTGGCTTTTTGTTTTATAAGGAACACCTGAAACTAAGAAAAAGAAAAAGATCAAAAGAAAAAGAAAGAAAAATCCTAAAGAAAACAATACCTAAATGGGTTGCCTCCCATTAAGCGTTTTTGTTTTAAGTTGTTTAGCTCGACTTTTGGTGTTGGACGTGGCTTAGTCCAATAAAGAAGACCATGTCTTGAGACAAGTCTTTTTCAACATCTCCTTCCTTTGCCTAGCAGGTTCTTCGTCACTCCAAAGTTCTTTTTCAAACTCTTCTGTTGCAGAACGTTTTCCTGCTTTGCTGTTGTATGGGACAGCTTCTGTGAAGACATCTTTGTCGATATTAGCAAATGAAATCCTCCTGTTTGGCCAGTCCATTATAGCTCCGGAAGTTGCTAGAAAAGACCATCCGAGAATCACTGGATATGTTGCATCTCTCGTCTCGACAATGTAGAAGTCGACAGGCACGATGCAATCTCCTATTCTCAAAGGAATTTCATGAGCTATTCCTTGAGGTGTTGCATTGGAATAATCAGCTAGACTAATCTTTGCTCTAGTCCTGCGCAGGTGTTTAATACCAAGTCTCAAAGCAGTTGCCTTGGACATCATGTTAAGACAAGCTCCAGAATCACAAAGCACGTTTTTAAACATTTCTCCTCTAATAGAACAAGAGATAAGAAACTGACCTGTAGTCTTGACCTTATGGAGAATTCGAACTTGCCTTTCTCTGTAGGTGTTGGCTGGTGTTTCAAATGCAGAATAGGATTCACATAAGAAAGCTGCAGCGTCGTATTCAATGATTGAATCGATGTATGGCATCTTTATCTCGCTGCATATCTGGTCTTCTTGGATTGAAGAGTCAGCTGAATCCTCAACATATTCCTTTGCCATCATACAAGGTAATGATTCTTGCCAATCTGTTTCCTCATCTGAAACTTGGTTTTCTTCTTCCTGAGTTGCTTTTTTAGGTGTTGGAGGTTGAAGTTGGGACAGAAGATGTATTATTTTTCTTTCAAAACCCGGAGGTGCATCTGAACGACCAACTCCCGCGGTCAGAGGCGTCGCGACCGCGGGAAATAGAGCCTTGGCCGCGGTCGAAACACTCGGACCCGCGGCTCCGGATGTAATCTGCTCATAGTCTGTCTCTTCCTTTTTGTACTTGATACGAACTTCTCCATCTTCTTTATTGGGTAGACCAGCATCATATGAACTCATACCAGGGCGTTGTTGTGCATCTTCATCAGGATTTTTGGGAGATTTCTTAGAAAATCTCTCAATTTGCTCAATGTTGGGCATCTGTTCCATTCTTGCATCAATCTCCCGTGCTTTGAGCTCGAGTTTGTTCAGCCTGTGCTCGATCTCTTGCAACTCTTCGTCCGTCTTCTCTCTGCGTCTGGTGGCTTGAGGAGTGTTATAGAAAACTTCATCATAGTGTGTATTTCGATTTATAGGATCCATATCTTCTGAAATGGAAACAAAATAACTGAAAAATGGAAATATGCAGAAAAGGGGTTCTAGAGTCCATTTACCAACCTTTCTTGGGGTTTTGCGGAAAAGAAAACGCGTGCCTTCCCCGGCAATGGCGCCAAAAACTTGATGTGGTGTGGTCGTGTTGAGGGTTGTCAAGTTTTACCCTAAATGAAATCAATAGCCGCAAGTGCACAGCTGATCGATTGTAGTACTTAGGGATCGAATCCACAGGGAAGGAAGATATTTCCTGCAAAAGCCTTCGAAAGAAATATAAAGTAAGGAAGTCTAGAACCAAACGGTTTTGTGGGGGATTTGATGGTGTGTTTAAAATGTAAAAACGAATATTAAAGAGAAAATACGGGAATTAAAATGACCTAATAACTAAACTTAATGAAAACGGGTAAAACGAGAAAAACGGCTAACCTAATTGCTTAAATGAAAATCGATTGAAAAGGAATTAAATTATTGAACTAAAGCTTGAAATAAAACGGTATGAATCTATAAGAAAAAAAGCGTTGGGGTTCAGATAAGTTTTCTCAGGGGTACGAACGATTCAAAACATTGCTAGAGAGTAAAATTGATAAGATCTTAGCTTAAACTTTTCGAACTGGAGTCACGGACGTATGAATATGCCACTGTCGTGATCATAGACAACTATCTCTCTCAACCCTGACCAGTAGGTTTCCACTCTGGCCCTGGAAAAGAAGAGATGCATTATGTTTAAGACTCGTCAGCATTCATAAATCGCCCATAGGTAGGTTTCCACTCCTATGTTTTTTTTCCTCTCCCAAACTAGATCTGACACCGGATGAACACTTTCGTGTCACCAAGCATCTGGATCAGATTGTAGTTCATGACGTTACTCTCATGCAGTAAAAACGAATTCAGAAGAAAAAGTTCTAAGATTCAGCTCAAAAGCTCATGGAATCCTCATCGAACATATAAATCCCCATCGAAAATCTCTTAGTCCCAACAATAAAACTACTCAGACATAATAAACGAAATCAAAAACATAGTATTAAAAAGTAGAATAGAAACCAAAATTGAAAAAGAAAGAATAAGGGTTCAAGAGACAAATCTCTCTCTCCCTAAAACCTAAAAATAAAGCTTAAAGTAAAATTTGTGTAAAGTATTTCGTCTCTCTTTCTTCTCTTTTCTTAAAAACGACCTAAATGACATGTATTTATAGTTTCCAATACTCTCTGGTGTCTAGGATTCCGGAATTGAGGCTGGGAAAGTGATACAGGCTTCAGAAATAGACCTTGAAAGTCGGAGTTGGCTGGCCGCGGTCGGGATGAGTGCGACCGCGGGAAATGGGTGGCTGGCCGCGGTCGCGGTGCTTTTGACCGCGGGGATTGGTCTGTTAGCCACGGGTGGAAATGCTTGCTGGCTGGTTTACGGGACATCTTGCTCTTCGCGTATCTTTTGATTGAACCGTTGGATTGCCAAGCTGTAAAGTGTGCTGGAAAGCTGATACTTCCATCTTTAAGATCTCCAAATTTAAGCTGGATCAGACGGTGAGAAGGCCTTTAATCAGGGGTGAACATCTGACGGTTCTCTGAGCCGAAATCTTGTTTTCTATCTATTTTGTTTAGCTTTTCCCTAAGTTACCTAAAAAGTGTCTTGGAACTACAAATACTAGAAAAACGTAATAAAAGTACTTAAAAGCAATTAAAAACTTAGAAAAAGTATTTCAAAACGATCCATAAAAGTGGTCAAAATACGGTGTTATCAACTCCCCCAGACTTAAACCTTTGTTTGTCCTCAAACAAAGCAAAAGCCTAAACTGGTTAAGTGAAAACAAAAATAGGAAATGCACAAATCTCAGAGACATGAACTCCTAAACTAGGACCAAAGATCGTGCATCAATCCACAACTTAGTCTAGAAAATTATCACCAATGCACAAAAGATACTAGTCCACTTTTTCCGTCATGCAAAACTTAAACAATCTAAATCTTGATTCCAGTCAACTAGCTCTCTACATTCATTAAGTTCAATAGTGAGTTTTCATTAAAGACATCATCCAGGGTAGACGGCGTTTGGCATTAAAGGGCTGTTTAAATGGTGGAGTTAAAGTGTTTCGGGTTACCTGATGAATCTGGAGGATGCAAGATAAAATACAAAACCGCAAGAGAGATAAGGACCTGTTGATGACCGCAATTTTCAGTCACTTCTTCTTGCCAAATGTTGTTGCATAATCCTTCCTCCTTCGTTGTAAACAGCTATTCCCCCAGACTTAGATTCTTTCCGGGAATCAGAAAATTATCTCCAAAACTCCATAAAATCGAACTCCAGTTGCCTTGGGACTTAAAATTCGACATTTCTAGACTTTCTAAGGCTTTTATTTCCTTTCTTTTCTTATTTTCAGATTTTTTGTTTTTTTTTTTGGAAAGTAAATGCCTTTTAAAGAGAGAGACTAGAGGACGAGATTGTACCAAAATTTGAGATTTTTCTAAGGCAAACTGAGCGTCCTCTTGTGTTGAGTCCTTCCGGAAACTTTTCCGGCAAATCGCAGGTCTCAGTCCTTGGTGACTGAAAACTGCGTCGTTCCTCTTTCTCTCCAACGTTTTTGCACTTATCTGCATATAAGAAAATATAAAACAAGAATGCATGTGGTTTGAAAGAGGACTGGTTAAGGTGGGGAACTAGCTAAAGATGAACTAGCCATTCAGGATCAACATAGATGGTAAAAGGATAAAGGACTCCTGAATGTATGATTCGTTTCCCTGGTCTAATGCTTCAATGAGAAAATTAAGTCCAATTAAGTCCAAATAAAACAGAGCTAGTGTATTCCTTCATCTAAATCGAAATCATTCAAATTCCTCTAGGGTACTTTGTTTCAAATGTGCTTAGCTACTGCCTAATCTAGTCCTAAATCATGAATGAGCATGTCACTAGGAACAGTCTAAATGCACACATTCAACTATCATTGATTCATGTTCACCATTCCCTTTTAAAACGTATTTTGTTTTGAAAACCGATTTTGAAAAACTTTAAGGAAAATGCAAAAAGTGTAGATAATGCAAGACTCATGAAAGAAAAGTGGTTAGAAAGGGATGAAATCCTCCCCCAGACTTAAATCACACTGTCCTTAGTGTGAAACAAGTCGAGATTGGATGAGAAAAATGCATAGATAATCGAATTAGTAAGGCCAAAGAGAACTTACCTGGATCCGGGATGCTGGTGGTGATGAACCGGATTCATTCGAAGAGGTTTGGGAAGGTGATAAGTGGTGATGAAGGTTGTGGGAAGTTATGGATGAGGTGGAGTGGGGGTTGGTGAGGTGGAATTAGGTGAAGTGGGTGGTTTGGGGTCGGGTTTTGATCTCAACGATCATTTGCCGCGGTCAGGAGCCACGCGACCGCGGCAAACCTGTGCTCGGCCGCGGTCAGGAAGATGCGGCCGCGGTCGATCATGTATTTCCCGCGGTGGATCATGCATTTCCCGCGGTCAGAGCATCTGCGACCGCGGGGGCTTATATCGCGACATGTTCCTGCTTCTCCTTGGTTCCTGCTGGGTCGAGCAGTTAGGGACCATCCTTCTTTTTGGTTTTTTCTGTTTTTTGATTTTTTTGGCTTTTTTTTTTATAAGAAAAACCTGAAACTAAGAAAAAGAAAAAGATCAATAGAAAAAGAAAGAATAATCCTAAAGAAAACAATACCTAAATGGGTTGCCTCCCATTAAGCGCTTCTGTTTTTAGTCGTTTAGCTCGACTTTTGGTGTTGGACGTGGCTTAGTCCAATGAAGAAGACCTTGTCCTGAGACAAGTCTTTTTTGACATCTCCTTGCTTTCCTTTGTATATCCCTTATAACGCCATTCCCAATTGGAAATTTTGTCCTCAGGTTCAAGATGGTAGCCTCCTCCAGGATCAAAAATCAGTCTTGGAGCTCCTTTGAGGCATGAGTCTTCAACACCACTTGTGATAGGAGAACGTCTTAGATGCTTGTATGATGAGGTGGATAAGGTCTCTCTCACTTCATGACATTGAACCATGTTGCAAGATACAAGGACAGATGATTCTTTATGATCTGAAGTGGTGGAGATGGTTAAGCATCCAAGGTGAGGACAATTTGGTTGGAGAGATGTCGCCATGACTTGAACTGACCAAGGGTCAGTATAAAGAGCATTCTCCACGGGTGGAAGTGTCGCGACCGCGGGGAAAGGTGGTTTGGCCGCTGGTGCAAGTGTCGCGACCGCGGAGAAACATGGGTTGGCCGCTGGTAGCGCACTCGCGACCGCGGTGCCAAATGTCCGAGGAGAGATGTCCAGATCCTCTTGCTTCTTGTCTCCAATTCTTTTTCCTTGTGGGGAGTCTTTGCAAAAGAGTCTTGAGAGCCATTTAAGCTTCACTCTTTCTTCAATTAATTTTCCATCACCTCTCATAAGAGCATTAGTTAAAGGTATACATAAGGAAGTACCTTTGTTCGTCAAGCTTGTAAATCCCCCGTTTTCTTTGGGTGCTCTTCTTTCTAGAACGTATCCAACATCCTTTGTAGCTCCTCCAGGGTCGAATATTGGATCATCCACGCTGTCTATGATTATACAATGAGAGTTTCTTGTAGGAATCGCCATATGTGATGATTTCCTATTGATCTTTGATAAGCACATCTTTTGATTTGGGTAGTTGATGAGTGTTTCAACAGATGCTAGGAACGAAGTACCAAATATCAATGGTTTCGTTTCATCCTTTCTCATCTCCATAACATGGAAATCAGTAGAAACAAGACAAAATATCCCTTGAAAAGGCAATTCTGGTTTGGAACCAAGTAGAGCTGCACCAGAAAAATCTCCATAGTGAATATAAATCTTAGAGGGATGAAAAATCGAAATACCTATATTCTCTGCAATGGCCTTTGGTATGAGATTCACAGCAGGTCCAGTATCACAAAGAGAATCACGAAATTTCACTTCCTTGATTGAGAATGGGGCATCAAACTTCTCGGAATCCTTCGTCTTAGAAAGCTCCTCCAATGGTGGTTTTAATGTCACCATTAGTGTCTCATCTTCCACGTGGTCTGTCTTACAGTCAAGGTGGTGAGGAGCTGAAGGAGAAAAAGGCTTTGGTTCATCAAGAGCAAGGGAATTATGATCCTGTTTGTTGTCTCCAAAACACTTGAATGAATCGGTAGAGACGAGATCGTCACTAGGGATAGAAATAGGTTCTCCTTTTTCTTGATGACTGGCTTCCATGACGTGATGATCCAAAGGAATTTTATTTGATGGCCTCTTTATAACGAACTTGATGGAGGATTCTCCATCTACTTCACAAGATACCCAATACCCATCATCCATAGATTCATTGAGCACTTGAAGCATATCATCAATCTCGGTTTGGGAGACAGACGACATATCTTCATCAAAGAGAGGATCATGGATATCTCTGTGGGCATTGTAAGTTGAATGAGGGTCGTGGTCCCAGTAGAATCCTTGTTCCTCTAAAGCTTCACGAATTGATTTGTTGTGGCTGCGAAGTCCTCTTGTGTGGTGGTTCGGAACTGAATTCTGATCCATTGAGGATAGATCACGAATGTATTGTGCTTCTCGGCGTCGAGTTGCTTGAGGAGTGTTGTAAAAACCTCCCTCATAGTAGTAATTTCGTTTCATATGGTTCATTGCTTCATAACCAGAAACAAGAACCAAAAAAGAAAAAAAGTTGAAAAGGTGTTCTAGAGTCGATTTACCAACCTTTCTTAGGGTTTGCAGAAAAGAAAACATGTGCCTTCCTTGGCAACGGCACCAAAAACTTGATGTGCTGTCGTGTTGAGGGTTGTCAAGTTTTACCCTGAATGAAATCAATAGCCACAAGTGCACAGCTGATCAATTATAGTACTTAGGGATCGAATCCACAAGGAAGGAGGATCTTTCTTGCAAAAGCCTTTGAAAGAAATATAAAGTAAGGAAGTCTAGAACCAGGCGAGTTTTGTGAGGGTTTTAGTGGTGTGTTTAAAACGTAAAAACGAATCCTAAAGAGAAAATATGGGAATTAAAATGACCTAATAACTAAACTTAACGAAAACGAGTAAAAACGAGAAAAACGGCTAACCTAATTGCTTAAATGGAAATTGATTGAAAGAGTTAAGAAACTAGACTAAAGCTTGAATGAAAATCGGTGTAAATCTATAAGAAATAAAGCGCTGGGGTTCAGGGAAGTTTTCTCAGGGGTACGAACGATTCAAACATTGCTAAAGAGTAAATTTGATAAGATCTTAGCTTAAACTTTTCGAACTGGAGTCACGGACGTATGAATACGCCACTGTCGTGATCATAGACAACTATCTCTCTCAACCCTGACCAATAGGTTTCCACTCTGGCCCTGGAAAAGAAGAGATGCATTATGTTTAAGACTCGTCAGCATTCACAAATCGCCAATAGGTAGGTTTCCACTCCTATGTTTGTTTTGCTCTCCCAAACTAGATCTGACACCGGATGAACACTTTCGTGTCACCAAGCATCTGGATCAGATTGTAGTTCATGACGCTACTCTCATGCAGTAAAAACGAATTCAGAAGAAAAAGTTCTAAGATTCGGCTCAAAAGCTCATGGAATCCTCATCGAACATATAAATCCTCATCGAAAATCCCTTAGTCCCAACAATAAAACTACTCAGACATAATAAACGAAATCAAAAACATAGTATTAAAAAGTAGAATAGAAACCGAAATTGAAAAAGAAATAACAAGGGTTCAAGAGACAGATCTCTCTCTCCCTAAAACCTAAAAACAAAGCTTAAAGTAAAATTTATGTAAAGTATTTTGTCTCTCTTTCATCTCCCTAAAAACAACCTAAATGACATGTATTTATAGTCTCCAATACTCTCTGGTGTCTAGGGTTTCGGAATTGAGGCTGGGAAAATGATACGGGCTTCAGAAATAGGCCTTCAAAGTCGGAGTTAGCTGGCCGCGGTCGGGATGTGCGTGACTGCAGGGAATGGGTGGCTGGCCGCGGTCGCGGTGGTTTGTGACCGCGGAGAATGGCTTGTTGGCCGCGGGTGGAAACGCTTGCCCGCTGGTTTACGGGACATCTTGCTCTTCGCGTATCTTTTGATTGAACCGTTGGATTGCAAAGCTGAAAAGTATGCTGGAAAGCTGATACTTCCATCTTTAAGATCTCCAAATTTGAGCTGGATCAGACGGTGAGAAGGCCTTAAATCGGGGGCGAACTTCTGACGGTTTGACTCTGAGCTGAAATCTGGTTTTTTATCCATTTTGTTAAGCTTTTCCCAAAGTTACCTGAAAAGAGTCTTGGAACTACAAATACTAGAAAAACGTAATAAACGTACTTATAAACAATTAAAAACATAGAAAAAGTATTTCAAAACGATCCATAAAAGTGGTCAAAATACGGTGTTATCACTGACCGCGGCTGAAAGCCACTTCACCGCGGCTGAAAGCCACTTCACCGCGGTCGCGTGACTTCTGACCGCGGCAAATGGTCGTTGAGATCAAAACCCGACCCCAAACCACCCACTTCACCTCATTTCACCTCACCAATCCCCACTCCACCTCATTCATCACCCTCCACCACCTTCATCACCACCTATCACCTTCCCAAACCTCTTCGAATGAATCCGGTTCATTTCCACCAGCATCCCGGATCCAGGTAAGTTCTCTTTGGCCTTACCAATTCGATTATCTATGCATTTTTCTCATCCAATCTCGACTTGTTTCACACTGAGGACAGTGTGATTTAAGTCTGGGGGAGGATTTCATCCCTTTCTAACCACTTGTCTTTCATGATTCTTGCATTATCTACACTTTTTGCATTTTCCTTAAAGTTTTTCAAAATCGGTTTTCAAAACAAAATACGTTTTAAAGGGAATGATGAACATGAATCAATGATAGTTGACTGCGTGCTTTTAGACTGTTCCTAGTGACATGCTCATTCATGATTTAGGACTAGATTAGACGGTAGCTAAGCACTTTTGAAACGAAGTACCCTAGAGGAATTTGAATGATTTCGATTTAGATGAAGGAATACACTAGCTCTGTTTTATTTGGACTTAATTTGGACTTAATTTTCTCATTGAAGCATTAGACCAGGGAAACGAATCATACATTCAGGATTCCTTTACCCTTTTTACCACTCTCTGTTGATCCTGAATAGCTAGTTCATCTTTAGCTAGTTCCCCACCTTAACCAGTCCTCTTTCAAACCACATGCACTCTTGTTTTCTATTGTCTTATATGCAGATAAGTGCAAAAACGTAGGAGAGAAAGAGGAACAACGCAGTTTTCAGTCACCAAGGACAGAGATCTGCGATTTGCCGGAAAAGTTCCCGGAAGGATTCAGCACAAGAGGAAGCTCAGTTTGCCTTAGAAGAATCTCAAATTTTGGTACAATCTCGTCCTCTAGTCTCTCTCTTTAAAAGGCATTTCCTTCTCGAAAAAAAAAAATCAGAAAATAAGAAAAGAAAAGAAATAAAAGCCTTAGAGAGTCTAGAGAGGTCGAATTTTAAGTCCCAAGGCAGCTAGAGTTCGCTTTTATGGAGTTTTGGAGATCATTTTCTGATTCCCGGAAATAATCTAAGTCTGGGGGAATAGCTGTTTACAACAAAGGAGGAAGGATTATGCAACAACATTTGGCAAGAAGAAGTGACTGAACATTGCAGTCATCAACAGGTCCTTATCTCTCTTGCGGTTTTGCATATTATCTTGCATTCTCCAAATCTTCAGGTAACCCGAAACACTTTAACTCCACCACTTAAGCAGCCCTTTAATGCCAAACGCCGTCTACCCTGGATGATGTCTTTAATGAGAACTCACTATTGAACTTAATGAATGTAGAGAGCTAGTTGTTTTAGATTGTTTAAGTTTTGCATGACAGAAAAAGTGGACTAGTATCTTTTGTGTATTGGTGAGAATTTTCTAGACTAAGTTGTGGATTGAGGCACTATCTTTGGTCCTAGTTTAGGAGTTCATGTCTCTGAGATTTGTGCATTTCCTATTTTTGTCTTAACTTAACCAGTATAGGCTTTTGCTTTGTTTGAGGACAAACAAAGGTTTAAGTCTGGGGGAGTTGATAACACCATATTTTGACCACTTTTATGGATCGTTTTGAAATACTTTTTCTATGTTTTTAATTGCTTTTAAATATTTTTATTACGTTTTTCTAGTATTTGTAGTTTCAAAACTCTTTTCAGGTAACTTAGGGAAAAGCTTAACAAAATGGATAGAAAACAAGATTTCAGCTCAGAGTCAAACCGTCAGAAGTTCACCCCCGATTGAAGGCCTTCTCACCGTCTGATCCAGCTCAAATTTGGAGATCTTAAAGATGGAAGTATCAGCTTTCCAGCACACTTTACAGCTTGGCAATTCAACGGTTTAATCAAAAGATACGCGAAGAGCAAGATATCCGTAAACCAGCCGGCAAGCGTTTCCATCCGCGGCCAACAGACCAATCCCCGCGGTCACAACCACCACGACTGCGGCCAGCCACCCATTCCCTGCGGTCACGCACATCCCGACCGCGGCCAGCTAACTCCGACTTTGAAGGCCCATTTCTGAAGCCCGTATCATTTTCCTAGCCTCAATTCTGAAACCCTAGACACCAGAGAGTATTGGAGACTATAAATACATGTCTTTAGGTCGTTTTTAAGGAGAGAAGAAGAGGGACGAAATACTTTACAGAAATTTTACTTTAAGCTTTGTTTTTAGGTTTTAGGGAGAGAGAGATCTGTCTCTTGAACCCTTGTTCTTTCTTTTTCAATTTCGGTTTCTGTACTACTTTTTAATACTATGTTTTTGATTTCGTTCATCATGTCTGAGTAGTTTTATTGTTGGGACTAAGGGATTTTCGATGGGGATTTATATGTTCGGTGAGGATTCCATGAGCTTTTGAGCCGAATCTTAGAACTTTTTCTTCTGAATTCGTTTTTACTGCATGAGAGTAGCGTCATGAACTACAATCTTATCCAGATGCTTGGTGACACAAAAGTGTTCATCCGGTGTCAGATCTAGTTTGAGAGAGCAAAACAAATATAGGAGTGGAAACCTACCTATGGGCGATTTGTGAATGCTGACGAGTCTTAAACATAATGCATCTCTTCTTTTCCAGGGCCAGAGTGGAAACCTACTGGTCAGGGTTGAGAGAGATAGTTGTCTATGATCACGACAGTTGCGTATTCATACGTCCGTGACTCCAGTTTGAAAAGTTTAAGCTAAGATATTATCAAATTTACTCTCTAGCAATGTTTTGAATCGTTCGTACCCCTGAGAAAACTTCCCTGAACCCCAGCGCTTTCTTTCTTATAGATTTACACCGATTTTCATTCAAGCTTTAGTCTAGTTTATTTACTCTTTCAATCGATTTTCATTCAAGCAATTAGGTTAGCCGTTTTTCTCGTTTTTACCCGTTTTTGTTAAGTTTAGTTATTAGGTCATTTTAATTCCCGTATTTTCTCTTTAAGATTCGTTTTTACATTTTAAACACACCACCAAAACCCTCACAAAACTCGCCTGGTTCTAGACTTCCTTACTTCATATTCTTTCGAAGGCTTTTGTAGGAAAGATCCTCCTTCCCTGTCGATTCGATCCCTAAGTACTACAATCAATCAGCTGTGCACTTGCGGCTATTGATTTTATTTAGGGTAAAACTTGACACCCTCACGACACACCACATCATACGCTGAGGGTGAAAAAGACGCGTCAAAGAGCAGTCTAGCAGCAGGCAGAAAACGCCAAGGAAAATAGGTGAGACCGACAGAGGCATGACGCATGCATAAGATTTAGATCCAGCCAAGTTGGATCGCAAACCAACCCGCCCGACTTGTAGCCCAAGGACCGACTTGGTATACTAATCTAGGTCTGGTAAAACTCTATAAATACTTTGTTCTGTCCAACAAAGAAGGGGATCACTCTTTTCGCTACCTTAAGGCTCATGTTATCTTCCTAGATACTCGTGCTCCTTCAGCTATATCACTTCACACTTTCTGGTCATTATTCTGACCATCTCTTTACTTCCTCTCTACGGCGGTTCCAAAACCGTGGAGAATTTTCGCTCCAAAACTCTTACACTTCTTCTCTTTTTACTTCAAAAGGCCCATCAACATTCAAAGCCCCGAGTAGAATCCACTTTTCTCTAGAGCCCTCGGCCCACTTTCCTTCACCCATTTTCCGATTTTCCTCTTTCCAACCACGTTGTGGTCTTTTCTTTACTATTTTCTGACTTGCGTCGGAGATTCATCGGAAAACATCATTCCATCGTGTTTTTTTAGACTTTCACGCGTTTGTTAAATTTTGCATGAGACTTGCCCTCAAGAGGACTGAAAATCACCTAAACACAACACATAGTAAAATTAAAATTCAATATATAAAGTTCAAGTAACAGTTTTTTTTATTTTGTCAACAGCCTAGATGTCTAGAACGGTTGGATTATCCAAACCGGATATGTAGAATTTACATAAATGACATCTTGTGGGTGGGCTCAAGCGCTCTTTGCTAGAATATCCGCTTTCAAATTCTTCGCACGTGGGATGTGTTTTATAGTGAAGGGATTGAATTTGTCTTTCATCTTCACGATCTCCTCCAAATGTAAAGCAAATGCTGGCCATTCTTCGGGTGCAGACACCATCTTCACCAACTCCAAACAGTCTGTTGCAAATTTTACAGCCACCTTATGCATTCTTATCATACAGTGCACAGCCCATATAAGGGCTTCTACCTCCGCATGCAGAGGTGAAAGGCTTCGTCTTACATTCTGTGCTCCCATTATCTTGTCCCTAACTCCGTCTTTGAAATAGTATCATCCTAATCCCGATTTAGAATCCGTATCTTTCCATGAACCATCAATATAACACCACCAGCCATCATAACTCAGCAATGATGAGTAGATCATTGAGTTTCCATTATTTATGGATTTCTTCTGCTGTTTAGATATTTGGGCCTCTTCCCATAATGCTGCTTCTGTTTCTGCTATTCTCAAGGTAACTTGAGGGTCTGTATCAATATTTGAGTATACCTTTTCATTCCTTGCCTTCCAGATATACCATAAAATCCATGGGAATTGTGTATTTGTTGTCTCTTTTGGTAACCTCCAGAATAGGTGATCAAAATTAGCATAAACCGATGTCATTGGAAATACGCCTAGGGGTGTTGGGATCTTTGATAAGGCCCATATTTGTAAGGCAGGGGGACATTCAAATAAAACATGGTTGATTGTTTCGTCCTCTGTTCCACAACGTGCACATTGTGTGTCGCAGTTTATTCCCCGGGTTATAAGTCGAGTTGGCACCGAAAGGCATCCCGATAAAGCTTGCCAAATAAAGTGCTTTATCTTTGGTGAAGTTTCCAATTTCCAAGTATATGATAGCAGTACCTTGATGTTTGGCCCATGTTGGTCTTCAATTCTATCGTCTGATAGCCGGACCACCGTTTGGTATCCTGATTTTACCGTATATCTTCCAGATTTTGTGAAATGCCACCCCACTGTGTCTTGTCAATATGAATTACTTATGGGTATCCCACGAATGAGTTCCACATCTTTTGGATCTATAATTGCCTTTATAAGACCCAGATTCCATGAGTTCGTCACTGGGTCAATCAGATGATTGACCATGAGATTTGGGTAATAATTAAAGCCCTTACAAGTTGCTGATCTCGGGCGAGGATCTGGTATCCATGGGTCATTCCATACTGAAATAGAACATCCAGAACCAACTCTTTTGATTAGCCATTTATTAACCAGAGATCTAGCTGAGATTATACTTCGCCATCCATAGGATGGTGAGTAAGAACGAACAGGGTCTAGCGGACTTGATTTCCTAAAATATGTCCTTTAAAAACTCGTGCAAACAGTGAATTCAGTCTATCTATCAATCTCCATAATTGTTTTGCCAATAATGCCGTATTAAAGCTCTCAACCTCTCGGAACCCCATTCCCCCTTCTGTCTTGTCTTGACACATCTTATTCCACGCTATCCAATGTAAGCCTTTGTGATGTCCATCTGAGCTGCACCAATACCGTCCTGCTGCACTAGATAGTTTCGCCATTGTTGATTTAGGTAAACGGAAGCATGACATGGCGAAAGTAGGCATTGCTGAGGCGACCGATTTAATTAGAACCTCTTTGCCTCCTTTAGACAATAGTCTCGAGGTCCAACTATTAATCTTATTCTGTTGGTTGTCTGTTACGAAGTTAAAAATCCTGGTTTTAGCTCCACCCATGCCCTCTGGGATGCCCAGGTAGGAACCTGATCCCCCGTCTCTTGAGATACCCAAGATATGTTTCATCTCCTGTCGTATTACCTCTGGGACCTTGTGTCCAAATTGGACCAATGATTTATCAAAATTGATGCGCTGGCCTGACACGCCTTCATACTGCCTTAATATGCTCAAGATCTTCTGGCATTCCTCTTTGTTTGCTTTGCAAAAGAACAAACTGTCATCCGCAAAAATCAAGTGCGAAATTGATGGACTTGCTGTTGCGACCCTCAAGCCTGTCAATAGTTTATCGCTTTCTGCTTTCTGTATATTCGCTATAAAAACCTCCGTACACAGTATAATTAAGTATGGTGACAAGGGGTCTCCTTGACGAAGTCCCCTTGCAGGATTTATTTGTCCTCGTGGCTGTCCGTTTAGTAGGACTTTGTAATTTACTGAAGTAATACACCGCATCATCCATGTTATCCATATCTCTGCAAACCCAAATCGTCGTAGTAATTTTTCGATAAAAGACCACTCGACCCTGTCATAAGCTTTACTCATGTCCGTCTTGATTGCCATATATTTACTCTTACAAGATTGATTTGTCCGTAGTCCATGAAACATTTCCTGTGCGATCAGAATATTATCTGAGATCAACCGGCCCGCCACAAAGGCGGACTGTGTTTCCGAGATGAGGTCAGGAAGCAACCTTTTCAATCTCTGGCATAGTACTTTAGAGATAATCTTATAGCCGACATTGCATAGGCTGATAGGCCGTAGTTCCGTCATCCTCGTGGGTCTTTCTGTTTTTGGGATTAGACAAATATTAGTCATATTCAGCCTTTCATCAAAAACCCCCGTATTCAAAAAACCTTTAACTAAGTTTAGGATATCTTCCTTAATAATTGGCCATGATCGTTGGTAAAAGAGTGCTGTCATTCCGTCTGGTCCTGGAGACTTCTCTGGATTCATCATAAATAAAGCATCATGGATTTCCTCCTCCGTGACCATTGCCGTAAGCATTTCATTATGCGCCTCCGGTATCGATGGTGGTATCTCACTTAAAGCATCCTCAAGGCCTGATGGTGATGTTGAGGTAAATAAATCGTTAAAATAATTAACTGCCACCTGCTCTATGTCTTTGTTTGAGGTAACCCATTTTCCGGCATCATCGTGTAATCCAATAATTCGATTTCTCGCTCTCCGTTTTTTAACTTGTGCGTGATAAAAGGAAGTATTTTTATCCCCCATCGTTGCCCATTGGATTCTACTCTTTTGTTGCCAGTATAATTCCTCGTCTCTATATGCTTCTTTTAGTTTTTTTGAGACCGCTAGTACTTCCTCTTCTGTCTTTGTAACATCGTTTTGGATTTCTTCTAATGCCCTCTTCAAGTCATTAATTTTTTCTCGCCCATATGGTTGAAGGTTAAACCTCCACTTGGAGATTTCTTTCCGGCAATTCCTAATTTTACCCACAAATAGAGTCTCCTCCCTTCCTTGATTTAGATCCCAACCTTTTGATATAGCATCCATTAGACCCTCTTGATCTATCCATCTTTTGTCAAACCTAAAATGTGCCCTCTTGCGTGGATTTTTATCTGCTATTGTGGCCACAATTGGCCTATGATCGGAGCCAATCATCGCTAAATATTCAACGAATGAATGTGTAAAAATATCATGAAAATTTTCATTAGCTAGAGTCTGATCTAGTCTGCATCTGACTAGTTGTGAGTTCCTCCTTCCCCTCCAAGACATCGTATTCCCTAAGCACGGGAACTCTAATAGCCCACAATCTCGTATCATAGTGTTGAAAGCCACAAAGGAGGAAGCATTTCTTAGTTTCCCACCTTGTTTTTCGTTATTCCCAGTTATCTCATTAAAATCTCCGATTAATATCCAAGGTTCTGTTCTTGTAAGCCTTATTCTTGTTAATCGCTCCCAAACTTATTCCCGGAATTTAGGAATTGGATCTCCGTAAATAAAAGACAAGAATACTTTTTTCCCAAGAACTTTTGCTTCAATATCAATTATTCTATTGCTTGAGAATAAAATAGAAACCTCAAAAGAATTATCATAAAAAAGAGCAAGTCCACCACTAGCCCCGCACGGTTCAACCGTGTACAATTTATTATAACCAAAATGATACTGAAATTTCTCCAAAAAATTAAAATCTTGCTTTGTTTCTGAAAGAAATAAAAATTCTGGTTTGTGCTTCTTCCAAATTTCCCGAAGATAGCTTATTGTCCACCGACTCCCAAGACCTTGACAATTCCAGCTAAGTATCCTCATCAATCACTCGAGATTTGGTGCCTTTCTGTCCCAGCTTCGGGTTTGATGGACCCTTGACAGATTGTCTTTTGCGTGGAGAGATCAATGCTTGAACCATCCTCTTCTTGGTGTTCCCTCCAATTATTGTGGTGTTACTTTTTGCAACCTTCTTCTTCGTACCTTGCTTGTTACCTTCGTTTTCTCCTGTCAAGACCATTTGTGTCTCCATATTTTCATCTTTTTCTTTTGTACCTATTTCACCGATGGCGGTTTCCTCCACTTCCGTGTTACTTTCCTCTCCAGTTGTGAGCAGCTCACCATCTTCCTGCTCTAAGAGCTCTTTCACCGCCTCTGAGGTAAGTTGCATCTGATGTTCCTGCTCGATAGTATTATCTTCAAAGTTTCCTGCAACAGCACCATCAATCTCAAAATCCATTAAAGTATCATCGTTTGCTAGCAGCTTTTCCCAGTCATGGACCGATTCTTCATTGGCTTCTAACCCTTGCCCATTTTCTGCTGCATCCATCAGAACCTTGCCCGCCTCTGAATCTGCACTCTGATTCGCATTGTTAGCAACTTCACCATTCTCAAAATCCAAGTTTTTCCTTACCTTACTACCCAATTTTGGATCCTCATTCATTCCCACTAGTGTAGCCTCTGCATCTTCAGTGACAGAATTCCCCTTTGTAGCGATAGTTAGATTTGTACCGCCTCTTTTGTATCCATCATCTTTACATTAGTAACCTTCCGATCATGTGTTGTTACATGTTCCTCACTTTCCTTCCGTTTTATCTCCATATACCGTGATTGGAGCTCATGAGGATGCACATAGCTTACAGGTCTGCTCTGCTTCAGAGCTCCTTCGCCATATTTCCATTCTCCCTTACCCCTGAGATAGCGACCCTCTTCATATCCTTCCCTGTTCTCGTGCCCATGTTTTTTATTTTTGTAATACCCATTGCTTGAGGAGCTTGATCCTCCATACTTTACTGGTTCTTTAAAACTTCCATGAGCAACTGCATTTTTGTAGGAGATTGCTCCTTTCCCATTTTTTGGATCCTCCGGTAGCTCCTCCTTTCTGTTCCGATCAGTATCAACTTGCCGAGATGGACACTTTTGTTGCTCATGACAGAGACTGTAACAGGTGCGACAGTAACCAAAGAGCCTTTCATACCGTAGATACACTGTTGTTTCTTCTCCTCCATGGAATTCCACACTCGTTTCAAAACAGAGAGGCTTAAGCCCATCTATGATTACTTGAACCTTGCCCTCATCGAGATTCACCGCTTCGACCTTCCCCAAAGCCTTCCTGATACTTCGAAAGGTTGGATCAGCCCAGAAGTGGAGTGGTACTCCAATGACACAAACCCAGAAAGTGATCGCAGATGGATATGATGGATCCACCACCGGTGCCCATCTCACTAAGGAGATCATCCAGTAGTCAAAGTGAAATGGCTCCATCTTCAGCACTTCTGTAATATCTTCTTCCCGATCAAACATAAACTGGAACCTTCCGAGTCCCAAATCTGCTCCAACAACTCTCTCTCTTCAACTTTCCAGATCCTTGGAAGCATGTAAAGAAGTGCCTTCATATCCTGCAGCTGAGGATTCATGCATCTCCCTATCAAGGTTTTGGAGTAGCCCGCGATCAAGTTTGAGTTATCAAAATGTGGCACCGAAACTCTCAACCTCTTTTGTGAAACCTCAATTTTTTTTCCGGATGCATTTCCCGTAATCAAATTACTTTGGGACATCGTGGTGGGTTGTGGTGGTGAGGAAAAGGTTTGGGGACAGATGTGAGAAGATATAGAAGAACAGGTGAGATGGTGCTTAACGCCTTTTGCTCTCTTCTTTATAAAGACCGTGAACGATGGGTTTCTTCCAATCCTTGAAAAATGATACCCTTGATTGAGGATCTGATTGGCAAAATGGATTTTCCTTGATTTTTTCCTTAGTCCCAACTCGCCTATATCTCTGATGAAATCCCCTCAGGTCCATGTTCCCGTCTAGATTAACAGCCATCGAGTCAAATGGTTTTTGAAGACCAGTGATCCGTATACTCCATCGAAGGAAACGAGATCCTTTTGCTCCCTGTCGATTTGATTGAGCCGCATTCTCAGATTCGGATTTTGATCCTCTCTTTCCATCATACCTTAGTTTTCCGATAATTTTGATAATGATAATATTTATCAAAAGCCCCAGAATCTTAGCAATCCCGTACAACTTCCATTGTTGTGCTGTTACCATTAATGGACCGATCTCCTCCGTTCGAACCGCAATAATCCCTTGGAGCCACCGATCTAGAATCTCCATTTAGGACCTAAGATTCGTAAATCTCATCGCCATTAAGTAACAGTTTTAAGGAAAAAAAATAATCAAAATTCTTAAGGTTATATATGATACAGATACATATATATATATATATATATGGTAATTTTTTATTTTAAATTTTCAAAAAAAAAAAAAACCTTCACCAATTACTTTATAAATGATCACAGATAATTGAAAAAAAAATAATAATAATAAAAAATATCTATGTAAGAAATATTAGACATGGCACAGCCAAATCATTTTACATTGACCTTAAAATTTCCAATATCATTACACGAAAAGAAAAGAGATAGCAGTTTTTGTAAAGAAAAATATTTGTTCAGTGATTCTATTTTTAAGAAGGATAACAGCTTTAATTATATATTTTTATAGTTTTTTTTGTAAAAAAAAAAACATATGGTCAGTGATTCTATATTTCGAAAAAGGATAACAACTTTAATTATTGATCTAAAAATATCAAAGATAATGGAAATTAATAAAACCAAAAAAAGAATATTTTGTAAGAAGCATCATACAACTTGTTGATGCCAAAACTTTGTAGTTGGACATCGAAATTGTCAAGGGTTTAATGCAGAAAAAAAAATTATAACCTTTTTTTTTGCAAAAATGAACTTCATCTCCAGAAAATGCAACTCAATCTTGTAACCTCAAAAGTAACCCGCAAAACAGTCCTTCTTTATATCGATAACGTGGCATAAAAAACATCTGTGAAAAAACTCAGAGAAACCAAAGATTATGTTAATACTTAGATTACCTTTTAGAAAATAATACCTTCTATAGGCACTTTTGAGTTTGGTGGACTTTTTGACACTGTTTGGTACTGATTGAAGTGTGGAATTCAAAAAAAAACCCCTGTAGTAAACTTGTCTAGATTTATGAATTTTAACATTTACGTTCAGTTAAAAACCTAAATCATATTATTATTTGTGAAGTAACTTGCGCTGTGGTTCAATGCACAGTTTAGGTTGTCGTTTTGATTAATGAATTTTGAGCTTTCTGATTGATCGGTGTTTGTTATAATTTGATTGGTTTAATTTGATAGATTTTAACGATTTTTGGTAATTTTTAATTTATTGAGATCGTTAATGGATTTGTATTGGATCTTGATATAGGCGGCCCAAAGTTTTTTTGTCGTTTTGATTAATGAATTTTGAGTTTTCTGACTGGTCAGTGTTTGTTATAATTTGATTGGTTTAAATTGATTGATTTTAAGATTTTTGGTTATTTTTAATTTTTACAAAAATTTTTATTGAAATCGTTAATGGATTTGCATTGAATCTGAATATAGGCGGTCCAAAGTTTTATTTGAAAATCCGAGTACAAACCATTATAAGTGAAACAGCTTCGTAATCAACGAAAAAAATATTCTGGCGCAATTGGTTAGGAGATCTTTCCTGTTATACGTATATCGCGGGTTCGAACTCTTTGTCGTGTGAATTTTTATATAATCTTTTTTATTTTTATATAATTTTATCGGATTCAACTTTTAATAATTAAAATTGAGAATATTCCTTATTTATTCAATATTTTTTTTATATATTTGGTCCGTTTTAATCTGAAAAAGATGTTTTTTTTATCGTAAAATGGCAAATTGTTTGTTTATGTCAATATAAAATCTTTTCTACCTTTATCGGTTGGTTTTATTAATAAAAAATCTTAATTTTGATTTTATAGAAATATTCGCATGGAAGGTTGTATTTATCGTAAAATGGTAACATTGTTTGTTTATATCAATATGAGATCCTTTCTACCTTTATCGATTTATTTTATTAATAAAAAATGTTAATTTTGATCTTATATAAATATTCTCATGGAGGGTTGTATTTATCTGTATCACTCTTATATAAATATTCTCATGGAGGGTTGTATTTATCCGTATCACTCAATAATATACATATTCGTCTAAATTCTAGGTTATTCCTGTGTATAAATTGGTTTGTGAGCTTTGTACGTTTTGTCATCAAAATTTCTAGGGTTTTGAAGCTCTTCATGATGTTTGTTCACTTGCATTCAATCCTAACAATGTGTTCTTATGACTATAGCTTTGCTCATCCATCTAAAGTTATGATTTCTTGGGAGGCTTCGTCTGCATCAACAGGTATATATGTTTTAAACCCACATGCTCAGTAATGATGTGTATACTCTTTATTATACTAAATGTTTTTTAATACGATAACCAGGTTACGTGAACCCGGATCTTGCTGACGGTTATTCGTCTTCATTTTGATGAAACTTGCGATCTCTTGAGTCCGATTATGGATGAAAACGGAATATCGGGGTTATCGTTACGTAACTCCTTACGTTTTCACCGACATATCTAAAAAGAAAGGTAATTCCTTTGTCTCCATCGTATTTAATTATTCTCATAC
>NW_006256486.1:12728305-12731616 GCF_000478725.1 Eutrema salsugineum
TCTGATGGCTCGAGTGATCATTCATGGGATGATAGTGGAGACGATGAAAATAATGCTGATTCGTCTGATGGTGATAGTGATGATGATGATGGTATTAGATTGGATGATGATTCTAAAAATGGTAATGGCGTAGATGATCATCCCAACGTCGATTCGTCTGAAATACTTATCACGAGAGACGTTAGTGTCTCCGATCGCCGAGGTCCCACTTGGACTTATACTGTTCCGCTTAGGTCGATGTGTTTTGGAGGATGTGTCTCGCGCTTAAGACCTTCGAAAGTTCAGTGTACAATCTTTGTTAAGGTCTTACAGACGTGGACGCATGAGCTAATTTCAAAACGTTCTTCTTTTGAGGTTATATTGTCAGATGAACAGGTGGTTGGTTTATGTAGAGAAATATTTGTGTTTTTAACATATTTATAAAAAAATTCGTTTGTTCTTATATAATGATATTTTTTGTTTTCAAGGGTGTTAAAATCCAAGCGACTGCTCGAGGGAACGACTTGATTGGTGTTGAGTCACGTGTTGATGTTGAAAGGTTGGATTGTTATCGGTCTTTTTGATGTTATCGATTGCAATGGTAGCTGTAGACCGACCTCTCATCCTTACAAGATAGTTTTTCTACCATCCAGTACCATTGACAAGACATCCCGTCAATGTGAAAACAGATATTTTGACTTTGTGAACTTCCAAAGTATATTGCATCGTGTCCATGATGATGATTATTTAGTTGGTGTGTTTATTTTTCTTATAAGCGTTGGTTTTTGATTATTATGTTGATGATTATGATTATTTGGTCTAACTTTTGTTGAATTTCTTAGATTTGATAGGTTGTGTCCTGGATGTGAAACGGTCTACGAGTTGTCTTGGTCTGATATCTGATCAGTATACTGATCAGAGTGAATGGGGTGCATATTCAATCGTTACTTTTTTTTAAAGGACAAACGGTATTTCTTTATCAGAATTATTGATTTGTGTATGATTTAGTAATGTGTATTATTAGTTATGGTTATTATATTCTTTTGTTTTTATTTAGTGGTTTTTGTTTGGGTTGTGAGCTTTCTTGAATGATGGCTAGAGATTTTTACACATCTTGGAAGCTCTGTGGTCAGGATTTGATTGTGTGTGTGCTAAGATGGGCAGTCATTGATTATTTTGGAGGTATTTTTTATAAAACAATTTACTATCGTATTTATGGTTGGTATTATATATTAGTTGTTTTGATCCAATGTATGTGTTTATATAAGCAGGGAAAATTACTATATCGTCAACTTATCCTACTACGTTTGAGCTCAATCCTTCTATCCCAGAAGTTGATGATTTCTTAGAACAGTAAGTTTTTAATGATATTGTTAGATTATTAACTTCTTATTTTGATGATCTGATGTCTTTGTTGTTTTTCTTTTCGTTAATGTAGGTATCCTCATAAGAGGATATGTTTGGGAGATAGAATACGTCTTGAGTACTAGACGATGCTATGCTTCTGTTTTGGTTTCACTTCTTGGATCAGCTATCGGTCGTTTTTTTTTTCTTATTCAGTAGTGTATATGCAAGCAAACATTCTATTTATCTATTTTTTATTTTATCATTTTTATGTCATTGGTTTGTTAAACAATAAAGTCTTGGCAATTAATGATTTTATTTAATATATAATATTCCTGAACGGTTACATTAAACTTTTAGACGATTGATATATTCTCTAAATACCAGTTTATTAGACTTTTAAACGATTTGTATATTCTCTAAATACAAGTTTATATTTGTCTATCAAAATTGGATATGTGAATATAAACATCGTAATATATTCTAATTCTAATTAGAATGGACGTATTTTATACTTTACATCAATTTGACTAAGAAGTTAGTTTTAGGTTTTCAAAATGGTCGGGACGTATTTGATACTTTACATTAATGTGACTTAAAGTTAGTTTTAGGTTTTAAAAATTGTCGAGACTTTTTATGATTGGTATCTTAGAATTCATGAGGATCCATATATGTAGGATATATGGTCTAATAATAATAATCGTAAAAAGGAGAGAATTCGTAATATAAGATTGTCCATCACGGGTTAACCCTAGCTATATATATATATATATTGCTGATTTTTAAAATGAAATTTGACAATATTCCTTATCTATTCAATATAAATTTATACTTGGAAATTTTCGAATATAACATCCTTTGATCCGTTGTAATCTGTAATGGAAATTTACCTTATCATAAAATAATAAAATTAATTATTTATGTAAAAATGGAACTCATCTATATTTATCGGGTTATTTTGTTAATAAAAATTGTTAATTTTGATTAGCAATAGCGTTGTATTTGTATATATATATAAATATGTGCACATACGATGGACTTCCGAGTTGAGTTATTGGTTTGGACTCTGCGATGGAGGGGATAGGTAGTCATTATGCTATACATAAACTAATTATTGTTTTTATGCTATGTTTTGTTGTCGTTCTGTATTTTTAATGTTGGTTTCATGTTTCAAACCTTTGTTTTAATTTTAATAATGATTCGTTGCTATGACTTTGGTGACCAGGTTCTCACAGGCGTCGACGCATAAGATTGCAAGTTTTACCATTTTATCTTCCCGAAAGACATGTTTTGTTTGCTAATGATTTAGATGCATATGTTCCGGTTGGAAAAGCTAAGTTCCATGCATGGATCAAGTGTAACCAGGTTTACCCGGAGGCGAGATTTCTTTTGTACTCGGAGATACCTTCTCGATTTGTATGGGATCAGAAAAATAAGTTGTGAAGAGCAAGACGACGTGGAAATCCTGGTCCATGTGTTATAGAGGAATCACCAATGGAGTATGGAGAAGATTACTATCTTAGGATTTTGTTAGACATAGTGAGGGGTCCGTGTAGCTTTGATGATATTAGAACTTTTGGTGGAACCGTTTATCCTTCTTTTAGAAGTGCATGTCGTGCATTAGGTTTAGCTGATTAGAATTGATATAATATTTCCTTTTTATTTTTGCTGTTTTTTTTCATAATTATTTTCCATAATTATCAAACAGTTTTGACGAATTGTTTCTTAAATATATATTTAAATCCACGATTGAACCAATTGTCATTTAATTTTGACAGTTTCGCGAGTCGTTGCTTAAGTATATGAAACAGGCCTTTACAAACTAAACCGTCGTATATGAAATCCGCGGTTAAAATATATAACCGTTTACTCCATCCTATATATAAAAAAACATTTGTTTTTCTCTCTTTCATCTCAATTTAACTAAAACAAGATGTCTCATGTGATAGAGTTCTGACTTCAGAGGACAAACGGCAGAAGACAAACGG
>NW_006256486.1:12732290-12831409 GCF_000478725.1 Eutrema salsugineum
TTCAATGCAGCAATTAATCAGAAGTGTAACATATATATTGTTTCCATATGCGTACTGAATATGTATATGTAATTAGATGAGTGGATAGTTGGATCGGAAAGATTCATATCTGATATTCTCGAGGATCCTCCTACACCAGAAGTGGAAATAGCAAAGATGAGGTATGTAAATTGCATCTTTGATATTGTATCCTGTATGTGTAATCTATTGACATCTGTTTTTTATGATTTTATAATATTGACATATTGTTTCAGGCTTGAAACTTCGGTTGATTTTACTCCTTTGGATGATGGATATGTAGATCAGTATCCGTAGGAGATATTAATTTTTTTTTTCCGTTTCTATAAGTTATGTACTTGAAAAACATTGTTGTTGTTTATTTTTATTGTAATAAATAAAATATTCAGTATCTATAAACTTCCTCTGTTTCGCAAAGAATCTCATTTTAGCGTATTGTTTATGATTTATAAAAACTGTCACCTCATGATTTCAATACAAAATTGTGCTAGAAACACAAATATGTATATATATAATAAAAAATTATTTTAAACAAAAAAAGAAAATAAGGTATACGAAAGGAATAATATTGCTATAAGCAGAGTTATGATTTTTGATATAGTACCGTCGTTTATTGAGTCTAAAAACGAAAAAAGACACATGAAAAAAAAATAATAATAATCAAAGACTTAATATAACACCATGGTTTGATTCTGTGATTGTAGTCCGCATTCTCTCGACTTCGGGTAGGTTAGGGTTTAATAATAATTTGGTACAATCGTACGTGGTTATCGCTGCCCAACCATGTGCGAATTTGAACAGTTGGATGAATCGAATAACACATATGTTGATTTTGTGTTCTTTCCGTCATAAAGCAGCCATCAGGTCCAGTGCATAGTCATTTCGTAATAACACTTGCAATCTAGCATCTCTGTTGGGCATACAATAATCACATAATATAGTAAAAATTGATAGTTACAATGATTGCAATTGAAAAACATATTTTGATAAACTTACGATTCGTTACGAACATCCACGTAAACATCACCCCACTTTCTTTGACTTTTGGAGGATTTGTGTCTAAATGTTCCAATCACTGCGACGTGTCCAATTATATCTAACAAAAAGATTAGTTAGTCATTGTGAAAATTTGTAAATATAAGATGACCTATATGTTCATGTTATTATTAATTAATTTATCTAAAGTCGTACCAACGAAAAACAATGGGTCTCGGAGATTGCTGTGTATGTTACCGAATTCAACAATACTTAGATAGTTGTTGTTATCATAGAAAGGGAGCTTTGAAAAATAAGTTTGAGAATTCCATATTATTTTATAGTTGTGCAACGTTGGTCTCAAGTCTCCAATGATAGGGACTACACCAAAACGATACAGAATAATTGAATCTCCTTGCTTCACTTCTTTTGTAAAACTGTCTATAAACCCTTTTGATATTGATCCATGTATTTTATCACCCTGTAAAAACAAAAATGTGTATATCAGAGAAGTGATATGCACGGAACATACGGAGTCACCGAATACCTTTTTATCAACCAACACCAAATCTAGAGTGTTGTCAGGTTCACCGATGTGCTCGAAAATACGTAGTACTTTCACACGAATACGTCGTAGTTGGTTTGATGGTGTTATATCGGAAACATTGGTGAAAGTCATGTTTTTCATGCTAAAAGACAAGCAGCGATCGACATGATGTAGTGCCTATAAAACCTGTAAAGTATTCGTTAGATATAATTCGGTAATGCTGATACATCTTTCATACATATAATGATTCACATGTTCCACGTCCGATGGATTCCTAATACGAATCGGAAAATTGCTATAGTTATAACAATATAATATTTGAAAATAATATGTATAAAAATTGTGATATTTTATTTTCTTATTCTTTATATGTATTACCAAGATAATTTCCAAAAATTTATATTTATGACATTTAGTATCTTATTTCCATTTTAAAAAAATGTTTTATATTTAGTTGATAAGTATTTGTTAATATTCTTCTCTGGTATAATATTATCATATCGGAATTATTCTATTCTAAAAAAAAAGAAAACTTTACTTTGTTTTGTAAATATACCTCTTATAATATTATATAAAGTGTTTTTATACCGTGTATACGTTGAATCATTATTTACGTTGTTTATTCGTTTTCGTGTCTGCAATGACCTCGCGTAATCTTTCTGGTTTATCTCCATCGATTCGCAATTTGATTGCTCCAGTAAAACTTATTCGAAAATATGCACGTTTAGGCTATTATTATTTGTATCATTCGATTTGCAGAACTCAAAATTTCGAAAGGTGAAAAAATTACTTTTAAATTTCTTGATACACTATGTGTGTTTTAGTTAATTCATTTTATCATCTAATTATTTGTCCCTCGGTATATTTTTTTGTTGTGTTTTACAAGGTTCTTGGATAGTTACGACGGCTTATAATTGTACGCAGCTTATGTTGGACCCAGGTCTTCCTGGAGTGACCAATCTATTGAACTTATGGAAGAGGATCGTTGACGATTAATTCTTAGACCACTTGATTTGATTTTTTTTTATAGTTTAATGATTTGTTATTCGATGTTATAATCATTATGTTATTTAAGTTAGCAAAAAAGAAGTTATTCTTTGGGATATTCTCGGATGGTGGATCTTATGATTAACTTTGTGCCGATACTATACTCAACAAAAATATATATTGGAGAATTTTATTTGTGACGTTTTCTTTTAAATATTTTATATGTTCTTAGTTACGTAACTCTATAGAGATAGGTAAAATAAAATTAAATACCGAGTAGATGTATGTAACTAAAAACTCATCATCGTATATTTACAATGATCATAATAATTTTATTGTTAAATTTCCAATTATTTGTGGCAACTGAATATTATATAGATTTTTTGGTGCTGTAATACCCTAGAGAATATTCGTTTTGATATATACGTGTTCAAATTTTTGTTAACCAAAAATGAAAAAAGTAAATATTCTGAAAAAAACATGGAATATTTGGTTATATATATATGTACCGTCATTGTTGTTATTTACACAATTTCCTTCATCAATACCATATACAATGAGTTCATCAGGTACATGGTATATTGTATATGTAATTTGTCATTGATTTGTGTTTATTGGGTTTCATCTTTTTGTAAGTTATAATAGTAATTCGTATTTTTAACCTACTTATGTTTTATAGATGCAGCCAAAGGTAGACGCATTCATTTGAATGTATTGCCTTTTAATCGTCCAGAAGCTGGGATTTTTATAACCGATGATGACGAGTTTCGTGTTCCTCTTATAAATTCTAAATACAATGCATGGATGTACTGCAACAAAGAGTTCTCGGAAAATAGGGTGGTTTTGTACTCGGAGGTTCCATCCGACTTTGTTTGGGACCATAGAGAAAAGTTATGGAGGCGACGTGTTGTTGGTGACCCAGTCTCCAGGACTAGCTGAATGATATTTTTCATAAGTTTTGATCTAGGGTTTTTAACGTATTAGTTTTATTTTTTAAAGCTTCGAATTGTGATTTAGTATGTCGTGTTTCTATATTTAAAATATATACATTTTATTGATAAAATTGATATAAGTTTTTATTTAATATGTCGTGTTTCTGTTGATACCGTGATAATACTAACTTATCATCGTGGATACTAATTATCCGCCAATTATTTTTCCGAATATTATATAATTTATAATAAGGCAATATGATATAACAAAAATGTCAAATGGACAATTCGTAATGAAAAAAAAGAAGAATATTCAATATATCCTTTTATTCTGAAGTGTGTATAAATAGTAAACCACATGTGATTACAATGGCACCTTCATAATATAGTCTTGGTGTTTTTATTCAAAGCACTTTTGCTAGCAATTGTCTTGCTTCTATTGAGGCTGTTGGTTTTGCTAGATGGCTTATTTCTTAAGTATTGCCACACATAAAAAATATGATCAAAATCTGTTTGGGATTTCTGATCTTGATCCAACAAATCATATATGAAAAACGAAGTTGAAGTCTTGCGTAAATTTAACCGATTTCCTGAACGTGACCGCACGTTAGATTTTATAATGTGCGACTGGAAGGTAAAATCCATAAATCAATTTTGTTTTAGTTTTTGTAGTTTTAAATGTTTGAATTTTTTTTTTTACAGGGACAAAAGATTTCTGTTACCGCACCATTTGAATTTTATGATAAGTATTCTAACATATGTCAGGAGGGAGACTAGATACTTTTAATTAATTTTAACCTATTACCTGTCACCGGTGAGTTCAAAACAAGTACACATCCTTATATGATCCAGATTACAGTTGATACAACATGTGCAAGCTCTTATACGCAAGATATCAATAGTTATTTTTCGTTTGCCGCTTACGAAGATATTATGAATGGGACTATTGATTTTAGTTTTTGTGTCGGTGAGTATTCAGTATATCTTTCTTAGTTTGCTGGCACTGTATGATTTTGTTTATTAATTGATGTTTTGAGTTTTTACAAAACCAGATTTAATCGGTAAAATTGTCAATGTTGGAAGCTTTCACGATAGAATTAGATCTTTTGATTGTTCTACACATTCAATAGTAAGATTCGATCTCGAGAATGAAAGGTAATTTGTAAACGAGTATTATATTTTTATAAAAAATAAGTATACTAAAATACAATTTCTGTTTATATCAGTCTGATTTTTCTTTAATATAAGAATTTTAGGAAACGTCGTTTACCGTGTTTGTTGAAAGGTGATTACGCTGCAACTTTTCTTCGAGAGTTTGAAGGATGTAAACAAGATTCCGTTATTTGCATCATTCGTTTTGTGAAAATAATTATTCGAAGAGGTATTTTGTTAGTTTTTGTTATGAGTTAAATGTATATTATATATGATAACTACCTTTTTTTTGCAATCATATTGGCTACTACATCATATGATTGCACACAAGTTATTCTGAATTCACGATGCTTCGAAGCCTATCAATTTAAATACTTGATATCTAGTCCTTAATAGATGATGATAACTGTTTCTACATCGCGAATTTATAGTGTTTCTATATTAAATTTCTTAATTTAAATTTAAATTTTATGGTTTGTAATATTCATCGAGTTTTCCTAAATTAAGAAATTTTGATTTTATTGTCTCTGTTGCAATGTCTACCAGTTACAAATTTTAAATTATAGTATTATGTATGAGATTTGATATTCTAAACTATTCTCAAATTTATTGGATCTCAAAGAATAGTACCTAAAGTGATTACATTAGAAAGTGATTATATAAATTAATTTAATCTCTATGCGTTGTCAAAATAATTATATATTAATTAAATCTCTATGCATTGTCAAAATAATTTTTAATCTCTTTATTGTTTATTACTTTATTGTATTGAAGGATAATAATATCTTTATTGTTTATTACTTTATTCTGTTAAAGGATAATTTCTATAACGTTTTTAGGATTTCGTTATATTAATGAAAATATTCCTGTTTGCACTGTTCTATATTATCATATATATATATATATATATATAATTACTTTATTGTATTGAAGAATAATCTCTTTATTGTTTAATTACTTTATTCTGTTAAAGGATAGTTTCTATAATGTGTTTAGGTTTTCGTAATATTAAAGAAAATATTTCTGTTTGCACTGTTCTATATTATCATATATATATATATAATTACTTTATTGTATTGAAGGATAATAATCTTTTTATTGTTTATTACTTTATTTTGTTAAAGGATAATTTTTATAGTGTGTTTAGAATTTCGTGATATTAATGAAAATATTCCTGTTTGCACTGTTCTATATACTACATTGTCTATAATTTAAAAATTATATAACTACTTTAGGTATTTGGAAATATTCTTCTTATAATTTTTAGTGTTATCGTAAATTATTTCATTTTAAAGGTGTATATTCAATGAGTTTCCTTTATCTATAATCTTTAAAATACTAAATTTTATAACCTAATTATTTTATGTTATGGCGGTTCTTATACTATATATATACATGCGTACTCTATTGAGTTACCTACAACTTTCTTCATTGTCTTAATACTTCCTTGGTCTTTGTTCGATGTCAATTTTTAAAAGAAAGTCGTCGATTTCGGTTCTCATTCGTGAGCTCAATCCAATTTCAGATAGCTATGTGATAAATGTTAAGGTTCTTAAAATTTGGGATGGTTTCAAAGGAAAGGGTGGGTCTTCACTCGAGATGGTGTTAGTTGATCGAGAGGTGTGTTTAGTACTATTAATATATATTATCTTAATCGGTATTGTTAGTATGTTTGTAACGTGATTCTTTTCTTAATTCATATTTATTTTTTGTGTGTTATTTATCAGGGTGATAGGATTCATGCTTCTGTTGATAAAGAATTTGTCAAGACTTTTCGTAAGGATTTGGTTGAAGGACAAGCAATATCTATAAACACTTTTAAGGTTGTTGACTATAATAGTGACTTCTGAAGCGGTCGTTCGCTTTACAAGATCGTCTTTTATGCTACAACTATTGTTGAAAAGTGCAAAGACTTCCCAACTGAGGTTCCTGATAAATTTTTAAAGAGTTTCCTCGAAATTTTATCAAAAGATCTTGATAATAGTTATTTGATTGGTATGTTCAGTTATTTCATACTTTATTACCTTTGTTGTATTTGAATCTAATTCTTTTGTTTATATATATATATGTATTACATATAAATCTTGGTTTTTAGATATAATTGGTCAGATCATTCGTGTTGGTCATGTTGAGAATGTTGTGGCTCAAGGAAAGCGACGTTTTCGACTCAAAGTATCTCTCAGAGACACAAGGTCAGTTCATTGTTTTTAACGTTATAATTATCCCCCATTACTTCTCTTACATACCTTATTGTTGTGACTGATGGGTTGTTTTTTTCTTGCTTATATGAATATTATGTTTGATGTTAGTCTTTTTATGTGTCAGTGATCTAAGTGATCTACAGCTACAGTGTACTCTCTGGGGTGATTATGCGAAACAAGTGTCTGATTATGTTAAGCGTAACTCTGCATCAGTTGTTTTGATTTTGATCAGACTTGCTTGCATCAAAGAGTATCGTGGTGCGTTTTTGACATAGTTTTCTTAACGTTGTTATTTGTTAATATTCAATTAGTGATTTTTTATATAGGTGAGGTTAGTGTTTCGAATGCATTCAATACGACTCTCATCTTGATGGATCCAGTTACAACATACGCAACTAGATTTCGATCAGAGTATGTCCCTTTTAATATTTTTAATATATATTGGGTTAATTGTACAAAACATCTAGCATAATTTTCACAATTGTTAATTCGTTTGTTCTAGGTTGCCAAATGATAGATTTATACTTACACCAGTCGAAGAGGAAGCTTCTAAGGATTCTGATGAGGTTTTGATGGAGGATTTTTTTGGTGATAATATCTATAGGAGAACGTTAGATGGTGTTCACAATGCCAGCAGAGGTATATCTTTTGTTTATCTTCTTCTTTTTTTTTGTTGTAACTTTTTTTTTATTTAGTTTATTAATTGATATGTTTCTGATATGTTCGGCATGTAATTGTGATTTGTAGGTTGGCAAGTACGTGACATTGGTTAGTGTGACTTCGATAGGCAATAGTAATAGTTGGTATTACATTGCATGAAAAACTTGCAATAAAAAGGTTTATCCGATTCCACAGAAGACCAGTGATACTAGCCCTCCTTTGTGGAAATGTGTGAACTGATTGAAAAATGTTTCAGATGTCACTGCTTGGTAAACATTCTTATGTTTTTATATAGTAAGAATAACGTATTAAATTTATATTGATGATATTTTTAGAGTATTGTATAATGAGAACTGATTTCTTTTGTTGTTTGTAGCTTTTTCCTTATGTTGAATGTCACTGATGGCGATGGTGGTTTGGCAGTCTTTCTTCTTTTTGATTAATATGCTCAAAGGTTACTTAAGAAGACAGCTGAAGAAGTTTACGAAGAGTTAGATGGGGTATGTTTTATATAGTTTTGTACTTTTATTAACGTGTATTTGTAGTATTTTAATTTTTTATTTTATTTTTTTTAATGGCAAAGGATGATTCATCTGCTCTTCTGACTACTTTGAGAGAGTTATCTGGCAAGGAGTTTCTTTTCAGACTATCAGTGTCTGATGATAATATTAACAAGATTAAAACTTCATTTGTTATTGACAAGTTTACGACAGAGGACCATTTATTTGAAATCTTCCGTGATCAGGTCTATTCACGGGTATGAGTTTTGATATATTAATTAATGAGATTTTCAGTCTATACTTTATTTGTCTGAGATAATATTCCTGTTTGTAGGCACCAATTTCTTTGTCAAGTTCTATAGAAGAATCCGAAAGTTCTCCTATCTCGCCAGCTACTCCAGTCTCAAAAAGGACGAATGCTGATATCAGTGGAGGTTCTAATTCATCATCTAGACCAACGAGGAAAGGAAAAAAAATCATAATGTTGATCGTATAACGTCGTTATATGATTCATTGGGTCTTGATTTCGTATTTTTATGTTTCTTTATTAAGGATTTATTACTTAGACTATTTATTTATTTTTATTTTTCGTTGGTGTTATAAATTTGGTTTAAATAAAACTTGAGATATTTTTGATTGGCGTTGTATTGTCATGATTTGAATTGGGTTTGTTCCATCGATGATATACTTGATAATTTTATATATGAGAAAAATATTTAACAATAAATCAAAATAATTTTTTAATTTATTATGTTATATGAAATGATAAATACATGACATAATCATCAATATATACAGTCAAACTTTCTATACGCTTATCATATATATAAGTTTTTTCATTTGTAGTTTACTTTTAAGATTCCATTTAATACAATCGTTTTATATGATTGTTATTCAGAGAATTCATAATGTTGGAAAATTATCTTCAATATATCTGTATTTCTTGCGTGTCTACGATTCTGTAATTTTGTCGATAGGTTTAATTGATTAAATAGAAGAATTTTGTGGCATGCACTAGCTTGATGTGATGATTGTATACTGAAGAAACTATTATATTTTTTGATTATTTTTGACTCGGTATGCTCGCGTATCTCGCTTGCGTGTATGCTTAGTAAACCAAATGCAATTAGATTTTATTCTCTCACATATTGCATGCTGCTAATGTCTCGAAAAAATATAATAACGGATGAAAAGATGCCTTTGACAGACAATTTTGTCATTTAAAATAAAACCTATAAATAAATTAATCTTTATTTTAATAATACATATTCAATGTTGTATGTTTCCATAAATTTATTGGGTTGAAAAAGGAAATAACTGTCTAGAATGTAACGCGTATATATATGTGTTCTCTTTACTTCTTTTTTTTACTTTTCTTTTTGTGTTCTTGAGAGAGAAAAAAAAATGTCTGATGTTGTTGATATCTCTAGGTTAGATTATTACACAACCGGCGGTGAAGTTCGTGTGCAAGTTGTTTGACTCTGGAAGAATGTAAATTTCTTTGGTGATACAATTGAGATGATTCTCGCTGACGATCAGGTATTTCATTATGTAGTTGTTATTTCTATATATATTTCAGAGGGTTGTTTTTAAAAGCAATTTTTCTTTTGGATTTTTACACTTTATCTTATGCGAAATCGATCTTAGGGTCATCGTATCGCTGCAACTGTCATGCCCGATGAAATCCCTCTGCATAGACCTGTACTTAAACAAGGTTACTGGTTTAGGGTTCGTCGATTCGTTGTTAAGAAGGCCAGTGGTTCGATCTGCATAACCGTAAACAGGCATCGGTTTATTTTTGGATCTCATACGGTCGTGATTCCTATCTCTCTTGTAACCCATAATCTACACTTGCGTCTCAATTGCACACGCTTCTTTGATATCGTGACTCGCGGATTAGATTTTGGGTTTTTAATTGGTAATATTGGTAACCATTTGTTAGTTTTGTGACAATTTTAGTATAATATATCGTTTTGTTAATATCACTTTTTTTGTATCCGATATAGATGTAATGGGATCCGTGTTGAAGATGGGTGATCTCTGTGAGATCAACAGCGGTGCTTATGAGGATAATGCAACATATGTTCGATTCGAACTTCTTGATGCAGGGTAAGATCTATGAGTTTATATTCAATTTATGCAAAAAAAAAAAAACAATGTATCGTTTTGGTTTTATGACATCTAAACTGGAAGAACCTTTTTGTTCTATTTTAATCAATTAGGAGAGATTGTGTATTGCCATGTATCGCCCGTGGGAATTTGGCTAAGAATCTGCATAGTGTTTATCAACGTAATCAAAGTGAATCAGTGGTGTTTGTGCTGAGGTTTTGGAAGATGACTAATGGTCAAGGTAGGTTTTTATTCCTTTTTTAGTATTTTAGAATAGCTAATCTTGCATTCTTCTAATTCTGATTCGTAAAATTAATGATAGGTGTTGATAAGAATTCAGTTGTCCTGTGCTCTTACCCTCCTTGCTCTGATTTTCTGTGTAATCCTGTTGATGACGAGATTGACGATTTCAGGGCTAAGTAAATATTAAATTTAATTTTTCTTTATTGACATATTTTGTTAGTTGATTTTAGATATATTGATCTAACATATCGATTTTTTTTTTGTAGGCGATACCGCCTTAACTAATGCACCATCGATGGAATGTCAATTCCTTATCTTTCTTTTTAATGTTTGTAAAAATATTATATTATGATACTTATTAAGTGATATCGGTTGTTGTCTAATCTACAATTTCGGTTTGACTCTATGCATACTGCATTATGTCTTATTTATATTATCAATGTTATGAATGATTATGTCTTATTTATATTATGAATGTTATGAATGTTATTAATGATATTGTTACATTGTCTTTAGTGTCTAGAATAAATCCGTGTATCAATGGTTTTGTAGTGTTTTCATCTTTTTTGGTGATTTATGGTGATTTGAAAAGTTGATTTGTAAACTATAGTCTACTCAAAGGGCTAAGTATTCATTGCGTTTTTGAAAAAATATCTGACAACTTCTGATAGATTTGAATTGATGGATATCTATAGTTTTTGATATATGTATATCTATAATATTTGGTAGATGTATATCTCCAATATACAATAAACTTATCGAAAACATAAATTTAAAATATTAACTAATATTATGATTTTATGTAATATATATATATATATTTAGATGTTATATATGATAAACTAAAATTTGTTATTTAATGACTGATATACTGAATGTGACAGTTATTCTAATTTCGAAAAAAAATTATTTGGTTTTCATATACTGTATTTCCTCGATTTAGTCCTTTATTTTTCTGGTATATTGTTTATTCTGGTGTGTATATATTCAATAAATTGTAAAAATTTTAACATAGAATAGCTTCCCCAAAATAAATTTTTTTGTAGAGAACATTTTCTAAAAAGCGTTTATGGTTTTGTTGGTATTATGACAGCCTAGATAGAATATTGTTGGTATTATGACAGCCTAGATAGAATATTTTCGGTCAGTCTTTTGTTGATATACCTATATTCTAATAATACAAAATATTAATATTAATAATTTATTAATAATTTATTAATAATTTATTAATAATTTAGTATATTAATATCTGTTAATCGAGTATTGTAAACTACTTATTATTATTACATTTTCGGTAATGATTATCTCTTTACAGAATATATGGCTTATGGGAATCGTTTATCGTTTACATGCGGTTTAGGCATTAATATTATCTATATAATCAAAAATGTTAAAATTGAATATTTATATAATTAAAAATGTTTAAAGTACTAAAACCCTAAATTTGTAACATTATATATATATATATGTGTATATGTATTCATGTCCATTAGGTTAATTCATCGTCCTAGGTCTATTGTTTCGTTGCGTCTCTTCTAATGGAGTTTCCAGGTTTTTTATTCTTATTTCGTTTAATTTGTAGCCTATTTTTAGTCATCACACAATTCTCTCAAATCTTTATTTGTTATTCTTCACATTGAGAATCTGAGATGACGACTTTTTCTTGGTATATGAGAGTTTCTTTCTTATTTTTGTGGATTTCTAATAGACAATGATGTTCATGGAAGAGGCAAAGTGGAGATTCTACCTTTTCATTTACCTCCCTCAAAGAACGTTTTCTCATATGACCTAGATTTACCAGTTTCAGAAACAAAAACTAAGTTTTCAGCTTGGATGGTGTGTAACCAGGACTCTCCTAATGCCCGAGAGCTGTTATACTCTGAAATACCAAAAGACTTTGTTTGGGATCGTATACGAAAACTTTGGAAGCCACGTATTCGTTCTACGTTAAGTAGGTTTATGGTTGATCGTTGTAGCGTTGATGATGGTGAGCTTTACTACCTGCGTCTTTTGTTGGATGTCGTGAGAGGACCACGTTCTTATGAAGATATCAGGACTGTTGAAGGTGTTGTTTATCCTACATTCAAAGATGCATGCAAAGAATTGTCTTTGATTTGATGAATTTCGTCAAACTTTTTTTTTCATATGAAGTTTGTGTTATAAACACTGATCCATTTATATCGTGGAATAGTTCATTTTTTTTATAGTTGTATCTTTCGGGAATTATTAATATGAATCATATTTATTATATGGCTAAGCTAACGAGTTTTATTTATCTTATGAACAATATAAGCTAATAAGTTATGTTTAGAAAAGGAAATAATATATATATAAATTGTTTAATGTGATAAAATAAACTAAAGAATATGCTAAACCGTTGAAAACTCTTTGATGCTTTACAAATATATATTCTCATATTTAATACTTTTACACATTACCAAACGTTTTTTTTTTAGTATTATAATCGAGAAAAGAAAATATATAATGCATCACCTTACGATCGATCTTAATATAAAATATTGAGAATTGGAAAATATGGAGTTTTATAGGATGTATCAAAAATGTACATTGTTCGGCAAATGGAAAAAAAAAATCTTATTTTAGAAAATATTTAGGATTAGCACAGATTCTGAATCATTAATCTATAAATATTTTCGGTTATACAGAAAATATAAAAAAAAATCTAAGTTAGTTAACATAAATGTATACTATATAATATAATGATATATATGTATATATATGTATTTATATATATATATATATATACATTGATAAACAATTTTTGTGTACTTCTGTTATAAAAAATCAGAATGAAGCGCAAAGCTAGGTCTGATGATGCTGACTTCATGGTTTCTTCATCTGTATCCAAAAAAAGTGAGTTATGGTCGATGTCACATGTTTATTGGTATGGAAAAATATCTAAAATTGTAATTATTTAATTAACATAGATTGGAGTGCAAGAAACGAAATATATGCCCCAACCAAAGCTGGTGATAGTTACCAAACTGGTCGAGGGATTGGTCAATCCTACGTTGATGAGAGAGATTTATCCTTGGAAGGTTGCCGTGCTGCGAGGAAGAGAAGAAAGATTATTATGAGAGATAAGAAAGCCTTAAAACAAGATATTGGTTTGATTTATAATTTGTTCTGAATTATATATTTTGTTTTATCAAATTAATTATCAACAAATTAATAGTTGTATTAAACTTTTGTTATCTATGATCTTCTGTGTAGATTCCTTGTTTGATTCTTACAATAGTGCCGAGTTTGCTTGCTTTATAGCTACTGATTCTGATTCTGAAAGAGAAAACGATGAAGATAGCGATTCAGAAGAGCAATTGGCTGATATTGTCGTGCCACAAGGAGAGAATACCGATATTTCTCCTATTAATAAAAAAAGTTCTACGTCGAGGAAAAGAAAAAGGGCAACCAATAATGGTGTTGCTACCGCAGATGAACCAATTGTTCGGACAGACATATTCTCAATTGTAAAACCGGGATTAGATGTTAAGGGTATTATTTTAGTTTTATTAATTAACGTTTTATATTGGTTTTTGTAATTTAGTTCTTAAATTTTTATTATTACATAATAAAATCTTTTTTTTAGGTTATTATGATGATGGTGATCCTATTTATATATGTGAGTTTTGCAAAGCTTATATGTGGTATGGAGAAAGGTTGGTGAAAAGGGCTACACGAGCTAAACCCAAGTTTTCAAAATGCTGCATGCAAGGCAAAGTTGTTCTTCCCTTGATTAGGGCTCCACCACAATCTCTATTATCGTATTTATACAATGTTGGTGATAAAAGGTCTCATTTTCGTGACCATATCCGTGCATATAACATGATGTTTTCTTTTACTTCGCTTGGAGGAAAAGTTACCAACTCAATCAACGATGGAAAAGGGCCATATGTTTTCCAGCTATGTGGTGAGAACTATCACTCAATAGATGATATGATACCGGCTCCTGGTGCAAATCCAGCATTCCTTCAGCTTTACATACATGACACCGCAAATGAAACATCCAACAGAATTTCTGCATATGGGTAAGAAAAAATTATGTTTGTTTTTTTACTGCTGTTTTTTGGTTTTTTAAGATATAAAAAGTTCTAACGAATTGTTATTTTGATTCGTTTGTTTTTGGTGATAAAGGACGGTTGGTTCCACTTCAGCATTAAGAGAATTGGTTGTTAAAACACTTAAAAAATGTTGGATAGACATAATCGTCACGTCAAAGCTTTCAGGACGGTACGAGATAAGTTTGGAAGTCTTGGGGATACCAGTGGTTTATGGTTAAAACTGGAATATGATAGAACATCAGATGGACGTACTACTAATTTTCCAACTGCAAAAGAAGTTGCTGCGTTGGTACCTAATGATTTCGATGTTGGAATCGAAACACGAGATATAGTTATTGAAAGTAGGTCTGGAAGATTGAAGAGAATCAGTGAATTGCATCCTGCTTATTTGCCTTTACAATATCCATTGTTGTTTCCATATGGTGAAGATGGATTTAGACTTGGTATAGATATTGGATATGTAGATAAGAAGGGGAAGAAACGTTTGACGATTACTATGAGAGAGTTCTTTGCTTTTCGGTTTCAAGAGAGGTTTGGAGAATCTCCAACAATTGTAATGTCCGGAAGATTGTACCAACAGTTTTTGGTTGACGCGTTCACGATGATCGAGACGAATAGACTTCGCTTCATATCAATGAATCAACAAAAACTTCGATCCGAGACTTTCGATAGTATAAAGGATGCCGCTGATAAAGGAAATTCTGATCTTTCTGAGAAAGGTAGAAGAATTTTCATTCCTGCTTCTTTTACTGGTGGTACAAGATATATGCTTCAACATTATCTGGATGCTTTGGCCACGTGCAAACATTTTGGATTTCCAGATTTGTTCATCACGTTCACGTGTAATCCAAAATGGCCTGATATTACTAGGCATTTACAAAGACATAATTTGAAAGCAGAAGATAGACCAGACATATGCGCTCGAGTATTCAAAATGAAACTTGATGATCTCATGTACGAGCTAACTAAAAAAATGTCTTGGGAGTTGTAAATGCTGGTACGCTCTATTTAAATGTAAATCTATATTGATGATATTAGCATATGATTTTTGATAACTAATTTATTTTTTATGTTTTTACGTGTTTTATGATAGCAATATATACAATAGAGTTCCAGAAGAGAGGACTTCCTCATGCTCATATCGTTCTTTTTTTGAGGCCCGAAGACAAACTACCAACTGGTGATGATATCGACAAGATTATATGTGCTGAGATTCCTGATAAGGAAACTGATCCTCATCTATATGAAATTATTGGTGATGTGATGATGCACGGACCATGTGGTGCTTTGGATAGGGATAGTGTTTGTATGGCTGATGGTAGATGTACCAAATTTTTTCCAAAGGCATTTAGTCCTGTTACTAAAGTTGAAGATGTTGGATACCCGATATACAGGAGACGTGAAGACAAGAGATTTGTAACGAGGAAAGGATTCAATTGTGACATTGGTTATGTGGTTCCGTATAACAGAGAACTTTCTATTCGATATCGAGCTCATATTAATGTGGAATGGTGTATACAATCGCGTTCTGTCAAGTATCTTTTTAAATATATTCATAAAGGAGCTGATTATGTTCGCGCAGTAGTAGGCAAAGATGACGAAGATGATGAAGTTAAGAAGCATTTCAACTGTAGGTATGTTTCTTGCAATTTTCATTATTTATCTTATCAATGAAGTCTTCAATACCATCATTGATATTTACTGTATGTTGTGTTTAGGTATATATCACCTGGCGAGTCTATATGGAGGATCGAGGGTTATGATACACATAGTCGTACAGTTTCTGTGACAAAACTCCCGTTTCATCTGCCGAATCAGCAATTAATTATATACAATGAAGATGATCCTGCTGAAGAAGTGGTTGAACGTGCTACCGTTGGTATGTCCAAATTCATGGCTTGGATGGAATGTACTAAAGAGTATGAAGAAGGTAGGTCTTTAACTTACGTAGAGTTTCCACATAAATTTGTTTTTGATACAAAGTTAAGGAAATGGAAACCAAGGAAGAAAGGAAAAACTATTGGTAGGATCACCTATGTTCATATGTCTGTAGGAGAGGCTTATTATTTGAGGCTCTTGCTCAATATAGTTATAGGTCCAACGTGTTTCGAAGATATAAGAACGGTTAAAGGGCATCATTATGATACATTCAAAGAAGTTTGCTTTGTCCTTGGGTTACTCGATGACGACAAAGAATACATTGAGGCTATAAAAGATGCAAGTTTATGGGTTAGTGCAATAACTATGCGTAGGTTGTTTGTAGTTGCCGACTACAAGAAGTGTTTCTATGCCTTCGAGAGTTTGGGATGCTACTTGGGATATTTTATCCCAAGACGTGTTATATACTCAAAGAAAAATTCAAAAAAAAACCAGGTCAGTTTTTTAATCAATACTAAAATAATTATTTGTTTAACTATTTTACGTGATATGCTATATATTCATCTTTCTGTTTGGGTTACTGATTTGCAGATCTTAGGCTGTCTACTGAGCAGGTTAAAAACCTTTGCTTAGCTGAGATAGAGATGCTTCTGCGTACTGCTGGAAGTTCTCTTACAGATTTTTCATGTATGCCGTATCCAGATGATTTGGATATGACTATACGCGGTAATCCTCTTATTCGTGATGACAAAAGTTATGATCGAGATTATTTGCGAGTTAGACATGATGAGTTGTTTGCCACGATAACTGATGAACAACGACTTATCTATGATGAGATTCTAGAAGCTGTTTATTCAGGCTCTGGCGGAAGGTTTTTTGTTTATGGTTCTGGTGGTACCGGAAAAACGTATCTATGGAGCTTATTAGGAGCCGCGTTACGTTTAAAAGGTGATATTGTTCTGAATGTTGCATCAAGTGGAATTGCTGCTTTGTTATTGCAAGGAGGTCGAACGGCCCATTCGAGATTTGCAATTCCAATTGTTGTTAATCGTTTTACGACGTGTGCAATCAAATCTCAATCAAACCTTGCAGAACTGATCGATGCATCTAAACTGATAATATGGGATGAAGCATTAATGATGAGTAGGGATTGTTACGAGACATTGGATAGAACCTTGAGAGATATATTAAAATGTGACAAGCCTTTTGGTGGTAAAGTTATCGTTTTTGGTGGAGATTTCAGGCAAATTTTTCTTGTTATTCCAAACGCAGGCAAAACAGAGATTCTTATGGCTACTTTAAATTCATCTCCCCTTTGGTTTGGATGTAAAGTGTTGAGGCTTACACGTAACATGCGACTAATCCCTGGAGACAACAGTCGTGAGATGTGTGAGCTAGCATCTTTTACAAGGTGGATTCTTGATATTGGAGAAGGAAAAATAAATCCGAGTGATAGCGAGGAAAGCGAGATCGATATTCCGAGTGAACTATTGATTCATGATTGTGAGAATCCGATTAAAGCTATTGTTGATGAAGTTTATGGACAGGATTTTCACAAAAAGACTGATCCTAAGTTCTTTCAGGATAAGGCTATTTTGAGTCCAAGGAATGAGGAACGAACCTATCTAAGTTGTGATAGTATTGATCCTTCTGATAGAGAAATTGATACGGATGATGCATCTGAAATTCCCTCTCAGAGTGTTCGCTCAGACAGCAAAAACGATCCGGGTAATATGATATATACAGAAGAGTTTCTAAACAGTGACAAAGTTTCTGCTTTACCCAACCATTGTTTGCATTTAAGAGCTGGATCTCCTGTTATGTTGCTGAGGAATATTGATCCTAGGAATGGTTTGTGTAATGGAACTAGGTTACTTATTACTCAGATGGCCAATTATGTCCTAGAGGCTATAATAATAACTGGTGACAAAATAGGAGAGAAAGTTCTTATTCCTAGGATATTTTTATCTCCGACAGAGACTAAATTTCCTTTCAGAATGAGGCGCAAACAGTTTCCAATTACCCTTGCTTTTGCGATGACGATAAACAAGAGTCAGGGTCAGACACTTGCTAAAGTTGGATTGTATCTGCCTAAACCAGTCTTTACACATGGTCAACTGTATGTTGCTGTTTCGCGGGTAACATCCAAATCAGGAATAAAAATCTTAATCACGGACAAAGACAAAAAGCCTCAAAGGAAGACATTAAACGTTGTATACAAGGATGTCTTTGATAATATTTAGTCGCTTTGTTGTTTTTGTGGCATTGCTTTTCTCTGTTTTATTGTTGTTTTAAAACTCGATTAGTATTTATTTGATTCTTGCTTAACAAAAAGAAAAATTTATCATCTATGAGTTATATTTTAAGGTTGGATTAGATTTAGATACAAAAATAATTCACTATATATTTACTGATTCACTTTTTATTTAATGAATTTATTGATTTTATATATATCATAATAAGCATATAATAATATCATCAAATAATATATCATCAAATACCATAAAGGAGAGAAGTCAAAAATATTACATAAATATGGCCATTCAAAGTTTTTTAAGTGCTAACCATAAAATAAAATATAGTAGCAAGAAAATTTCAAAGAAAATATAGTTCACCATCAACTATATTCTCAACTTTCTGTTCCTCTTCCCATTCTTCACCTTCTTCTCTGACTACAAGACGAAAAATATAAAAATAACGGTTATATCAAGTAATTTCCTAAAAGTTTTCTATAATTTATTGAAAAATTTAACTGATTACCCATTCCGCTGTATTCATATGCCTGATCTTTGTCTCAACGAATCCACAATTTATGCATTTTAAACCTATTTCGAGATCTAGCCACAGTCCATATTTCCCTTTTTTACAGCGTGATTTTGGAGATTCATCAGTTGATATCTTATTATCAGTCTATAGAGAGATATTACAAACAAAAAAAATTGTTATACATTCTAAAATCATGGATCTCTAATCGAAAATATATTAATAATTAAATATGAATGAAAGTATAACTTACTTCTTTGATAGTCGGTGTGACTTTTTCAATTGGTTGGCTTTGCGATTCCATTTCTTCCCAAATCATATTTAGTTCGATCTCCCGATCAGATGGCATAGGTGGTGACTTAGGTTCATCCTCACCGAAACGCATTCTCAATTGTGCTGGTGTGATTACGAGAAGTCCATTTTCATCGTATTTCTTTTGTTCTTTGTTCTCCATTTTTTCTTGTTTGTTTGTTTGGTTTGGTAATAAAGAATGGTAAAAGCGGAGACGTTTTGAAGACCTTTGGGTTTGTAAATATATTCAAGTTTCAATGTTTTTGGGAGAAATACTATTTAGTGGTTACACAACGACTTTGAGTCTTTGACTTTAACTGATATCTCATTATATAATTTAATGCAATCAAAACTACAAACAATACTTTATCGTGATATATATTATAACACAGAAAATCTGAATTACAAAAACAATAGATAAATAAATATATATATATATATATATTGTAATTTGCTTTCTAAATAAAACTTTATTCTATCATAGATAATCCCACTTCAGTATTTTTGTATAAGTTACAGACCATGTTCATAAAGTAAAAGTTATTCACTTTTCTCATAAAGTATGAAAGTCTTCTACTTATTATTACATTTTCCAAGAAGATATTGATACTTACAAAAATAACAATTTATATTATTCTATGAGAAATATCAAAATAGACTCTTTATTACGTACATAAATTAATGATTTTATTGATTTTATTCTTTTTCCTTTTGTGGTCAAATCTTAAGACAAATTAGTTAAGCAAGTTTTGAAATTTAATTTATGACGTAATGGAAAATTTACATTTAGTTTGGATTGTGATTTGTTTTTGAAGATATTTACAAATATTTAATGAGTAATATTCGGAATATTTACATTTTGCGAATATACTTTTTATGTTGATTTATGCATATATATATATGTGTGTACTTTGTTGATTTGTTCACGGTCTTCAAGAAAGATTAACATTGAGTGATGGCAAATTATGATTTCGTTCAAACACTGAGCTCACGGAGATCTGATTGGAAAATTGTGGTAAAAATATTGAAAAAATGGAAGGTGGGTTGTTCGTGTAGCAAGAGAAGCTTAAATTTGATTGTTGTCGACGAACAGGTATTTTAATTATATTTCGTGATATTTTTATGTATATATATATATACAAGTATTATTATTATTCTGATTACGATATTTTGATTTGTTTGTATATTGATGTAGGGTTCTAGAATACATATTCGGGCAAATAATCAAATGATGGACTATTTCGATCGGAATTGTATAAAAGAACAATGGATCATGTTATCTGGATTTCTTTTGAATCCTTATAATTGGAGAACTGTCGTAAATATTACGAAACATGATTATGTTATTACTTTAACGAAAAATGCTATCCTTTTACCGGTTCTACCGGTAACTAACAATTCATTCCATAATTTTATCTCTTTATTATCAATTTATGAGTACCCAAGTGAGCATTATTATTTGATTGGTGAGTTTGATTTTAATTTCGAAATATAAAAGAAAATTAATTGTTTTAATTTATCGTTTTAATTTAGTTTAATTGTAAACTCAGATTTGATAGGATTGGTCGAAGATGCTAGGTACTTTACTATCACTTATCCAGATGGTACGACGAGGGCATCAATTCGGTTTCGTATCATAGACGATGAGTAAGTCAATTTACCTATAATTTTTATATTTAATTAGTTCTTAATAAATTTGTTTGTCAAAACATAGGGATGTAATGCTTGAGTGTATTGCGCATGGTGCGTTAGCATTTGAGATAAATAAAAAGTGTGTGAAGTCTAAAGGACCTTTTACTATTTGTGTTCTAACGGATTGGTGCATCCTAATTAATCGGGGTATGTGTTCTGATGCTACGATTTTTTTTTATATATAGTTAATGTTTTATAAACTAAAACGAATCAAATTATGTACGTTTTTAGAGAACGTGATTATCCAAGATCATGAAGAACATGGTTTATCCCGTTTTGACGTTGTTCAAGATATCAATCAAGTATCCATTTTAAAATCCAAGTAAGTAGTTTTATTGATTATATTTATATTTGAATTAAAGGAACAACAATACTTCAGGATAATAAATAAGTAGGTTGATTGATATACCTTTAAAATCAATATTTCAGGATTTGGAACAAGATCAATTCAGGATTTGGAAGAGGTTGAATTATTTGGATGCAGCTGATATCTTATTGCCCTAATCTACTAAATTTATTAGTAATTAATAATGTTTTCAATATCACTCATATTGTTAATGTGTTATCTTAATATTTTCTAATTTTATTACGTATAATAATTCTTTCATCTAATTAAAGAGTTTTAAAATTCAGAATAATGAGAAAAAAGTCAAACAGAATTGTCAAACAAAATAAATGAAAACATCAAATGAAATTGATAGATTCAATGGCTAGGAAAAATAGGTGAGTGATCAAAAAAGTAGCCATCTTCAATGTTGTTAAAATCATCTGTGTAGTCAAGCCTGCAAGAACAAGATAAATAATGAGTCGAATATTCAAAAATTTTGTTTAGAAAATTTACAAGATGATAACGGTGAACAATGCTTACATAAAATGAGAATTTTCGACTTCAAGAATTGAAGGATCGAACAATATTTCAGAGAATTCTCGACCAGAACAAACACGTATTTCATCTGTACAATATGGAAAATTATATTAGCTACAATTGATATAAATATAAATTGATATATGGTTGGTCGACAGAATGAGAAATAACCTCCATATCGACACATCTCCCAAAATCTCAATACACAGAAAACGATTTTGCGACGAGGAGTGTTTTTCCATAAGGATTCAAAATGTTCAGCATCTCTTCCCCACGCTATGCAATTGATGTCGACACCCCTAAAAACCAGAATTAATATATCATTTTCCTTAACATTGAGAATATGATAGTAAAGATTTATATATGTATTAGTCTTTGTATCAATGGATTCTTACTCGAAATCTCTAATTGTAAATTTTAGAACACTTGAGTTGATTCTCTGATTTCCGATCCAAAATTGGTCTTGACGTTCCAATTGACAAACTTTGATAATACCTCTGATCAAATCAACTAGCATAAAACAATATATCCATATAGTTCAGTAGAGTATTAATTAATCTAATTGAGTATAATAAAATACTAAGAAAACATACCAACGTCTATGTTTTCCATCAGAGATTCGTCAAGGACTCTTCTAAAATTAGCAAATGAATACAACTGGTCATCTGATTTAGGCGATGTCTTCTCAACATGAGTATCCTCATCGATACAGATATGGAGACCATTGACTGTAATCCTCAAAGTTCCCGTGTGTGAAGTAATTTTGAAGTTACCAATGAAGTACCAATCTTTATCACACATCATGCCTTCATAACGGTCTACTAAACGATTCGGAATCGATGCACGTATTCGATCACCCTAGATTTTCAGTTAAAAAATAATGATGGTATTGATAATATATTAAGATTCAGACAGTATGTTATTTTTGAAGTTATACTTACATGTTCGTCTGCGAATTTAAACGATCTCTGAATACCGTGAACACCTAGACTTTCCTCGACACTCTTGATAATTTGAACACAGATAGAAGATCGATCAGATGTTATACCTAAATCAGAAATCATCGTGCAAGGAGACATTTTTTTCAAAAATAGATGCAGTTATTCTCAACAATGAATAGAATCGGATTACGAGTAACAAATGGGTATTACTTTAAAGTGAAAACCACCGTTACGATAACCAATAGTACTTTTTGCAATGTTTTGAAAAATAACGGTCATGTTTACCACCGCTAATTTAGTTGAATATATATGTCATGTTTTGTTATAATTATAATATAATAATTATGAAAATCAATAATAGAAAGCCTATAAAAATTCAATACACTTATAAATAAAACATCACCATCAAGAGTCTCTATTTATGTTAAACTTCTATTAAGGTTTAATATATATCGAGAAATTTTCAAATATATATAATGAATTGTATATCATTTAAATTTTAGGAATTATCTTAGAATTTCTTTTAAATTTGCATAAACATTCTTTCGTTCAATGTATATATAAATACATAAATTATGCATAATCTCAGATATAAAATTATATTATATAACTTCTAAAAGTATAAATTCCGCACTTGCGCGGACAGTCACATAATTTCTCCATAAAATCCTTCATCAAAGACTTCCCCGTCGAACACAAAAATAATTCTCTTACTCAGGATTACCCTAACCCAGTTCTATATTTCCAGGGAAAATATGTCAAGTTCATGAATTAAGCCATCGTGTTTTTCATTCCGTATCTCTCTTTTCAAATTTCTCGGTTACCCTAACCCAATTCTATAGTTCATTTTTCTCAAATTTCTGGGTTTCCTAAGAATTTCTTTTTTCATTCTTCAATATCTCTTATAAAGAGTGTTGAGCTTTTAGATTCAGAACACTTTGTAAGTTCTATCCGATCTGGGCTAGTGTTTTCATTATAGCGTTAGATTCGTTAGCCTTATTTTTCTTATGTTGAATCTGTAGCTATTTGGATCACTTGAGTTAAATCTCTGAAATCTACAGAGAAATTGAGTTATACGAATGTTTTAATTGAAAATCTGCAGCAGGCAAGGCATTACAGGCTGCTCGTTTGGAGAATTGCTTGGTTTGTCGTTCGGATTATATGTCTCCAAATTATACAACTACTCCTGGAAAGTTATCTGCAGCTTGAGATTTTGAGCATTCGCTTGGTGGACAATATAGTGAATGAATCATTTCTTAGGAATCTTAGGGATGGGTTTAGGCTACATTCTAATGTCTTGATCTTGTTTAAATCACATGTTCATGTGAGCATAACAAAACGGATATAAGAAAGTAATACAGAATCATGTAATCCACTCAAAGCATTTCTACGGACAAGAGAGCACAAAGCAATTTAACCGCAGGAGTGTTCTCGCATTTAAAAGGTTAGTCTATGAGGCAGATAGTGATTTTCCAATTAATTGGAGGCAGACAGTGATTTATCAATAGATTTGAGAATACACCATGCTCTGCTAATAACAAGGTATGAATTTCGCAGTCAGGTGGTGTTGTAAGCTCAAATGGACGGTTACAAGGGCGTCTTGAGGTTTCTAGGGGTTTTGGTGGTCGCCAATTCAAGAAGGTAATGATCCTTTCGACATGTTAAGAAGGTAATGAACCTAGCTTCATACATTGGCAATTCCAGACATTAAACTTGACTTGAATTAGCTAGTAATTCTGAAATCTTGCGAGTTATTCGTTGCTGTGAATGGTCACACCAGAAAGTTAAATTCAAAGTGTGCTCATATAATTTTAGGTGTTTGGAACAAGTGATGCTATTGGGTTTTTTCAGAAACTATTGAAAGTACGAAACCCCACTGGTCAAATTGCTTTGTCCGCCATTCCACACACTTTAACTAGATTGAACAATGCCCAAATAAGAGCAGTAGGGAAAATTAATGAGGGTTTTACTAAGAGGCTGTGATTTTGCAGGAGTGCTTTCCTGTAAGCACAATAAGTCGTCGTCTTGTTAAGGAAGCTGTGAAAGAAGGGCGGCTATCGAGGAGAGTTCTATAGCAGTGTGAGATAGAGTTCGATACTCTGCCTCGGTGAAGGATCGTGACACTGTGGGCTGTCTTTTTGCAGACCATAAAATGAGATTTGATCCAAGAGAGATGCAGAAACCACCACTGGACCTTCTAGTGTCTTTACATCCTGCCGAGTCGCTATCACAGTACGCACGAAGAGTGGAATCAGTGTCCGAATTGAAGTGAAGACCCATCTGCAAGGTACCCTTCAAGTAGCGGAGAATCCTTTTTAGAAGTGAGAAATCAGACACTGCAGGCTTGTGCATCTTCTGACACACATAATTAACGGTGAATTGAAATGTCTGCCCGTGTGAGGTATTGCAGCTTCCCAGCTAGGCTTCGAAAATATGTAGGATCAGAGAAGTCCTGGTCTTGATGAGGGACACGATGCAGTTGCAATGGCAACGGAGTGGGCATGGGAGCACAGTCTAACATTCATGCAATCGTAAGAAGATCAGTAACGTATTTAGACTGATTTAAGAAGAGACCTGTAGGAGAGCCAAATTCAATCAGATGTGAACTGAATTTATCAAACCAGGCCCTTGGGTTTTGTTTTAACCCATATATGGCTGTATGAAGTTTACAAACATAGTGGGGATGAGTTTTATCTTCAAACCCTGGTGGCTGTTTCATATAAACTGTTTCCAACAAGTCACCATGAAGAAATGCATTCTTCACATCCAGCTGCTTGATATCCCAACTTTCCACAACAGCCAGATGTAGAACTGTTCTTATTGTGGCTGTACGAACCACCGGGCTGTAAGTTTCCAAAAATATTTACGCCTTCCTCTTGTTCATATCCCTTAGCCACCAACCTCGCTCTCAACTTCTCTAAAGTGCCGTCTGCATTCAGTTTGGTTTTAAAAACCCACTTGCAGCCAAGGAGATTGGTATTTGGCAGTTTGGGAACTAAACTCCATGTTTGGTTTCATGACAAGTTCCCATTTCTTCCTCACAACCAGCTGTCCACTACAAGAAATCAGTAGATTTACAACGAAATTTAACGACGATATAAAATCGTTGTAAATTCCCTTCGAATAAACGACGATTTAACGTCGATCTTCAGAATCGTCGCCAAATCGTCGTTAATTTGCGACGAAATAAATTCGTCGTTAATTAACGACGATTTCGCGACGATTCTGAGAATCGACGTCAAATCGTTGTAACTCAGCAAGGATTTAACGACGAAATTTTTTCCTTGGCCATTAACGATGATTTCACGACAAAATAATAGTTAGGTCAAACACGTTTATACCAGATTCTTATTTGCGTCGTGAATTTGTCGGTAACCAAATTTTCGTCGTTAATTCGTTGTTAAATAACGTTGTTAATTCGATGGTAACCTAAAAAAAAATCTATATATAGTGCCATCCCATAACCCCAAAAATCACAATGCTCCCAAATAAAAGTGATTGAATTGATCACTTAATTGGGAACAAGTATAAGTTTTAAAAATATTCACTATTGGTAGTGAATATTAAATATACAAAATGTCGTCCATATACGAAATTCGGAAATGGATGTACAATCGTATTGATTCAACGGGATCGTTGACAAAAGAATTCAGTGAGGGGGTAGAGGGATTCATGCATGAGGCGGGAAAACTCCCAAGAACGATAACCAGTCGTATGATGTATTGTCCTTGTCCTAAATGCATGAATAGAAAATTTATCACTATCACGAAAGTGTGGTCGCATATATTAAATAGATGATTTATGCCACATTACTTTATATGGTATCATCATGGAGAAGGTCATGGAGAAACAGAGGAGGAGCCACATGTAACAACATGGGGGCATTTGACCCCAACAAAAATTAAAAAACTGGTGTATTTTAATAAGCTCTATGTTAATGCCCCCACTTATAAATTTGTGTATACTCCTATTTGCCCCCGATGAATAAAATTTCTGCCTCCGCCACTGTGGAGAAAGTGCAGGTAGTAGTAATAGCAATTATCAAGCATCAAATTTTGAAGATTCGTCAAACAATTTGCATCAAGATAAATATTATCATGCAGAGCAGCAAAGGTTTGATCATGATAAAATTCAAGACATGGTTACAGATGTATTTCACGAAACCACAAATACATTTGCACCTGTCCATGATGAGGAACCCATTGTAGATGCAAAAATTTTTTATGATATGTTAGGTGCTGCTAATCAGCCACTTTACAATGGATGCAAAGAAGGACAATTTAAATTATCACTGGCAGTTAGGATAATGACTATTAAAACTGATCATAACTTAGCTGAGACTTGCATGGATGATTGGGCTAACCTGATTAAAGAGTATTTGCCGGCAGACAATTTAGCAGCTGGAACTTACTATGAGATCCAGAAACTTATTTATAGTCTAGGATTGCCTTCTGAGATGATAGATGTCTGTGTTGACAATTGCATGCTATTTTGGAAAGATGATGATAAGTTGGACGAATGTATATTATTATTAATTATTTTTTTTTTAATCTTACTTATATAAATTTTTGTATTGTTATTTTAGGTTCGGTATTCATAGCAAGGTTGGCCGCATGGTTTCTGATATTATCAAGTCCTATTTTGTGGAGCCTCATTGCAATCTCAGCCAGCTTTCTCAGCATACCATTGACACATGGTTCAAAATATTTGCGGTAAAATGATTTTTTAAAAATAATTTGTAGTTTATTTAAGTAATTGTTTTAATTATTCAAATATGTAATTATATGGTTTTCTTTTGTAGCAACGGTATGACTGGGATGAGAAAGACCACAGCGAGGTGGAAATGCTCTTTACCGAGAGAGTGAAGCTTCGACTTATGGGCACGGTTTCTGATTGGAAGAAATTGTGGAAAGTCATTGGTGATGATGCAAAGCCTATTAGCATGGACCCTGAGGTGTGGAAGGGTTTGGTGCGATACTGGCTAATTCCGCATTCGCAGGAGATTGCAGAAAAGTGTTCTAATTCCCGCAATGCGACTGGTCCAGACGGTCAGAAAGTGGCTTTTACTCATACAGCTGGCCAAACACCATTTGGGGGTGTTCGAATGCAGATGGTATGAAATAATTATTTATATATTTTTGAAATAATTATTTATATATTTTTGAAATAATTAATTTATGGTTTTTTATATTATAATAATTTTTTTAGGCTGCCGAGAATGGAGGCGAACTCCCGCCAATGACAAAGGTTTTCGAGAAGTGTCATCGGAAAAAAGATGGTGCATTCGTTTCTGAGAGAGCCGAGGAGATCTTTAATGAAGTTACTTCAAAGGTTGCTGAGCGAGACCCAGCTATCTCCCGGAGGTTCTTCAGTTCAATCTGTAGGGTTGACTACTCGTGAAATCGATCAAATCTTCGAGGAGGTATATATTTAATAAATAAATTTAATATTCATTTACGTTTTATATTTTAATTTCTAATAAAATTTAATTTAAAATGTAGGTCGCTCCGAAAAAGAAGGGAAAAGTTGTAGGGATGGGATTAGAGACGTCCCGTCTGCTTCGTCATTCGCACCACGCCGCCGAGGACCAGAAGATGATCCAATCGTTCTATGGGCCAAGATTGCAACTTTAGAGGAGTCTCAAACCGCATATCATCAGGAAGTTCAGGAGGAGCTTTCAGAGTATGACTCCATCTTTGATATCATTGCCCTCTCAATCCCGAATGTTGCGAATGCCTTGCGAGCAAAACGTCAAAAACGTGCAGCGGAAAAGGAGGCAAGAATGGCGGCACGGAGAGCAGCGACACAAGAAGCAGGTACTCAAGGAGCATCTACAAGTGGTGGAGAGGATCAATCACAAGCTCCGGTTCCCAATCTTGCGGATGATTTTGGAGATTTCGAAATTTGTTATGATACTTATAAATGATTTCTTTTTGTTGTAATAAAAATAATTTGTTTTGTTTTTAATTAAAATAATTTTATTTTCATATTTATTTTCAAATTAATTTATTTAATTTTTAATTATTATTTTCAAAAAAAATTGGGTTTTATAATCAAATAAATTTTTGTCCTTAAATCGTTGTAAATTACAACGAATTACCAACGAAATATTAACGACGAATTAGTGACGACATCAACAGTAACAACGATTTGAGGACAATTTTTGGACCACGAATTTGCAACGAATTACCGACGAATATATGTTCGTCGTTAAATCGTCGTTAACTTTACATCGAAATTACGACGAATGTTTCCCGACGATTTTACGACGATTCCTTGTTTCTCGTTAATTAATGACGATTTTGCGACGAATTAGCGGTTATGACGATCAATATACGACGAATTCGGATTCATCGTTAAATCGTTGCAAACCCTCTTTCACAACGATTTAACAACGATTATGGTCGTTGTTGAACAGGTGATTTCTTGTAGTGGTCGGAGAGCTTCAGCGATTGTTTTTGGATCCTGTGGTATATTCTTAACCGCAAAAAGAATATATCTCGGGTTGGGTTTAACTATACCATCCTTCTCTCTTGTTGTCATTGGATGGTCATTTGTAGCTGTTGGGAAGTCTTGATCATCTGTGATATGTTCATAATTTGTATCATTTAGGTTGTATAATTCATTCCAAATCATGTTTTATTTCATGGATTTTAGGCCTTTAGGTGCTGTTTTAGGGCTTAGGGGTTGCATTAGGTCCCAATGAATCTTTGGATGGTTTGGAGTGTTTATCAGATGTATTTGGAGCTATTTGGAGCTGAAAAGGTGAAACCAAGAAAAGAAATCAAAGCTTTAAAAATGGTGAAAACAGCTTTTTGGAGGTTCTCGGCGATAGCTTGTTCTGCAGGAAGCTTTTTCTCGGAAATTTTCATGTACCGCGGGTGGATTTCTCAGTCAAAACGCATACCGGCTGTTCAAGTTTCTCGGCCAAAAATTTCGGGTGCGGATACATCTTTGAAATAGCTTTCTATGGCTGTGCGACTTGGGCATGCGACTTGGGACTAAAGGAGGACCAACTCGCACACATATTATCTCCAGAATGCGTCTTGGTTGTGCGAGTTGAAGAGAAGGAAGCCTGAACAGCACAAACACACGCCTTTTACACCTAGATAGGCATGCTGCTGAGGCTTAGGGATTTATGGCGCACAAGGTTGCTTCTATGGCTGTGCGACTTGGGCCTGCGACTTGGGAAGCACCTGACCATGTCGCACACTTGAGACATGACCCATTTGAAGCTGGGTCAGTACCCTGTTTGTCCTAGGCTGACCCGGTCCGCAAAAAACATTATATATGTTTTTTAGGGTTTTTTCCAAGACTTAAGCTTTATTCTGTCTTATTTTCTTTGCCTCTTGAGTCAAAACAGAGTTTGTTAAGAGATATCTAGAGGATTGAATCAATCTAAGGCTGTTTCTTATCATCTCATCTTCTTATCTTAGCTCCTAATCATGTTTAACATCATCTCTTGCAAAAGATTAGGTGTGTTAAGCATGATTAGTGAGTAGTCTTCTTTTAAGCTTTTAGGTGTCTAGATTAAGGTGCTTAGATGTAGATTAATGATTGTTTAAGCTTAGATTCTCTTCTCCTTTCCTTAGTTAGCTGATCTTAATGCTAGATCTCTCATTATAAGCTTGATCTACAACTTAGGCATTTCTCCACCCACAAGGTGTTTGATGAATGCCTGAATGAGCTAACTTAAGGGTTTATGCCTTTTCATCATGGGAATGATTGTTAAATGCATGAATGACATATTAGAACTGTTTCTTAATGCTCATTGATTCATATTTCACAAATGATGATTTGGTTTGAAAATAGATCAGTATAAAGGTTAATGCCTTCATGAGAGGATTAATCTAGATTAGAGTTCTAAGTTAATTGGAATTTGAGATCATGTGATGCTTGCTTTATCTTTCTGTATAAGATTCAGTCTTTCTTAGCTCTTATTTTGATGCACAAAGAGGCTGTCTAGTCATTTTAGACTTGGAACCTTATGCTTGTTGATTGCTTATTCATCTAATGGGAATTTGTCTTGATTTGGTAATTAACAAAGTGATTTTTGTCATGAGAATGAATTAATCTGATTTGGAAGTCTAGACTAAAGAATTGCAAGTGTTGCATTGTTTGCTTAGCATCATGAATTCACATTTAAAGCACCCTAATCAATGATCACATCTAGAGGTTTAGCTGTCTCTTTATTTTGAATTTGTGTCTTTGTTTTGTTTGTCTTGTTTGCTTGTTTAATTCTTAATTACTGCTTGTTCTTGTTTGCTTTATGTTTTTAGATCACCTTGTTACCAACTCATCTGCTAATTAGACTTGAATTAAGATAGCTCCTCATAGTTCTAGTGCCTAGAATCTCTCCATTTGGATTGATACCTCAAGTGCTACAATGACATGAGTAGTTGAGGAATTATATCAAGGATTGAAAAATTCTTACTATCAATCTGCAACACTATTCATCATTACTGAGTTAGATGGAGATGTTCTTGAGGGGCTAGTTGTTGTAGAGATGGTCGCACTTCGAGAAGCAGACTGAGAAGTCGAAGTCGAACTAGTGTTGTAATGAGGTGACAGCTGTGGTGTAGAACGAGGATATGATATGGAAACCGAGATGTCTCCAACTTGGATTTGAGAAGGTACACACAGCTCTTCATGAATCTCGTGAGTTTCTTCAGGAGGTGAGTCAGAGTTGGAAAAACCCGAATACCAGGCAGAAATGAGAGGAGTGGAAGCATTCTGAGCAAGATCCTTGTAACTGTCTGTGAAAGGGAACATGTGCTCATGAAATAACACATGTCTGTTGATATAGATTATTCTTGTTGGTGGATGTAGACATCTGTAACATTTGTACCTCTCATTGTAGCCCACAAACACACATAACAATGATTTTGGATCAAATTTGTTATGAGAATATGGTCTCAAATTCTAAAAACATGCACAACCAAACACCCGCAGAGATGTATAAACCGGTTTGTGACCATTCAGAACTTCATATGGACTGGTTAGTTGGGTAAAGTAGAAGAAGGAAGTAAATTACTGAGGAAGTTTGCTGTGAAAAGAGCTTCAACTCAAAGAGTTTGAGGGAGATGGCTCTGGAATAACATAGACATGCCTAATTCCATGATATGTCGAAGCTTCCTCTCAGCCAATCCATTTTGTTGAGGTGTGTGAGGGCATGAGATGTAGTGTTTAATCTCACATTTCAAGAAATGTTCTTGAAACTGGCGGTTAATGAATTCTCCACCTTCATCACTTTGAAAGATACATATTTTCTGATTATATTGTGTTTCAACAAGTTGCTGGAAGGTCTTAAAAACAGAAAAGGAGTCTGATTTTAACTTAAGAGGATACAACCAGCAGAATCTTGAGAAATTGTCAATGAACATAATATAAAATCTGAAGCCTTGAACCGATATAATGGGAGCAGGACCCCAGACATCACACTGTATCCTTTCTAGAGGCCTACTGTCTTGAAATTCAGACCTAACAAAAGGAAGATTACAGATTTTCCCTAGCTGACATGGTTTACACAGTGATTGTGTCTCCTTATTGAAGTGATAGCTTTAATAAATGATAGATGCTGCAAGACTAGTTGGTGAGGATGTCCTAGCCTTTGGTGCCATACTACATCACTAGTCACTTGTTGCCGTGAAGAGAAGAACGCCAAGGACTGAGGATTCGCCAGCCTGTACAAGCCTCTAGTTTTGCTTTCTTGACTGAGAAGCTGATTGGTGGTTTTGTCTTTAATACAAACAGTTTCAGAATCAAACGTAAATGAGCAAGGGAAGTCGTCAGTGAGTTTAGAGACTGAGAGCAATGATTTGGTTATCTGAGGACACAAAAGCACATCATTAAGAGGTAATGTACCTAAAGGTGTGGGTAGCTCAATGGAACCGATGTGAGTTATTGGCATAAAATAACCATTACCAACTATTACTGCATCGGAGCCGTTGTAAGGTTGAGATACCTGCAGATTTTGCTTAGAGTTTGTGACATGGTGAGTGGCTCCCGTATCTGGATACCATTCAGTTCCTGATTGATCTGATGAGCCAGACACCTTCATTGCAGCCAAAACTTGTGGAACATCATCTATAGCAGAGGTTTCATCGAACCTTTTTCAGCTTTTGTGAGCCATGTGCCCATACTTTCCACAGAGTTGGCATGTTGGTCGCTGACCTTGTCCTTGACTGGAGTAAAACCCTCTTCCCGCACTCTTACCAAACTGTTGAGGGAATCCGCGACCTTGGGTATTGTAACATCCACGACCGCGAGAACCACTGATGTCGATCGGTGTGTGGTGATGAGGGTTGTCAAGTTTTACCCTAAATGAAATCAATAGCCGCAAGTGCACAGCTGATCGATTGTAGTACTTGGGGATCGAATCCACAGGGAAGGAGGATCTTTCCTACACAAGCCTTCGAAAGAAATATAAAGTAAGGAAGTCTAGAACCAGGCGAGTTTTGTGAGGGTTTTGGTGGTATGTTTAAAACGTAAAAACGAATCTTAAAGAGAAAATACGGGAATTAAAATGACCTAATAACTAAACTTAACAAAAACGAGTAAAAACGAGAAAAACGGCTAACCTAATTGCTTAAATGAAAATCGATTGAAAGGGAATGAAAATATTGAACTAAAGCTTGAAATAAAACGGTGTGAATCTATAAGAAAGAAAGTGCTGGGCTTCAGGGAAGTCTTCTCAGGGGTACAAACGGTTCAAAACATTGCTAGAGAGTAAATTTGATAAGATCTTAGCTTAAACTTTTCGAACTGGAGTCACGGACGTATGAATACGCCACTGTCGTGATCATAGACAACTATCTCTCTCAACCCTGACCAGTAGGTTTCCACTCTGGCCCTGGAAAAGAAGAGATGCATTATGTTTAAGACTCGTCAGCATTCACAAATCGCCCATAGGTAGGTTTCCACTCCTATGTTTGTTTTGCTCTCCCAAACTAGATCTGATACCAGATGAACACTTTCGTGTCACCAAGCATCTGGATCAGATTGTAGTTCGTGACGCTACTCTCATGCAGTAAAAAACAAATTCAGAAGAAAAAGTTCTAAGATTTGGCTCAAAAGCTCATGGAATCCTTATTGAACATATAAATCCCCATCGAAAATTCCTTAATCCCAACAATAAAACTACTTAGACATAATGAACGAAATCAAAAACATAGTATTAAAAAGTAGAATAGAAACCGAAATTGAAAAAGAAAGAACAAGGGTTCAAGAGATAGATCTCTCTCTCCCTAAAAGCTAAAAACAAAGCTTAAAGTAAAATTTCTGTAAAGTATTTTGTCTCTCTACTCCTCTCCTAAAAAACGACCTAAATGACATGTATCTATAGTCTCCAATACTCTCTGGTGTCTAGGGTTCTGGAATTGAGGCTGGGAAAGTGATACGGGCTTCAGAAATGGGCCTTCAAAGTCGGAGTTGGCTGGCCGCGGTCGGGATGAGTGTGACCGTGGGGAATGGGTGGCTGGCCGCGGTCGCGGTGCTTCTGACCACGGGAAATGCTCTGTTTGTCGCGGGTGGAAACGTTTGCCTGCTGGTTTACGGGACATCTTGCTCTTTGCGTATCTTTTGATTGAACCGTTGGATTGCCAAGCTGTAAAGTGTGATGGAAAGCTGATACTTCCATCTTTAAGGTCTCCAAATTTGAGCTGGATCAGACGGTGAAAAGGCCTTCAATCAGGGGTGAACTTCTGACGGTTTGACTCTGAGCTGAAATCTGGTTTTCTATCCATTTTGTTAAGCTTTTCCCTAAGTTACCTGAAAAGAGTCTTGGAACTACAAATACTAGAAAAACGTAATAAAAGTACTTAAAAGCAATTAAAAACATAGAAAAAGTATTTCAAAACGATCCATAAAAGTGGTCAAAATACGGTGTTATCAACTCCCCCAGACTTAAACCTTTGTTTGTCCTCAAACAAAGCAAAAGCCTTAACTGGTTAAGTGAAAACAAAAATAGGGAATGCACAAATCTCAGAGACATGAACTCCTAAACTAGGACCAAAGATAGGGCATCAATCCACAACTTAGTCTAGAAAATTCTCACCAATGCACAAGAGATACTAGTCCACTTTTTCCGTCATGCAAAACTTAAACAATCTAAATCTTGATTCCAGTCAACTAGCTCTCTACATTCATTAAGTTCAATAGTGAGTTCTCATTAAAGACATCATCCAGGGTAGACGGCGTTTGGCATTAAAGAGCTGTTTAAGTGGTGGAGTTAAAGTGTTTCGGGTTACCTGAAGATCTGGAGGATGCAAGATAATATGCAAAACCGCAAGAGAGATAAGGACCTGTTGATGACCGCAATTTTCAGTCACTTCTTCTTGCCAAATGTTGTTGCATAATCCTTCCTCCTTTGTTGTGAACAGCTATTCCCCCAGACTTAGATTCTTTCCGAAAATCAGAAAATGATCTCCAAAACTCCATAAAATCAGACTCCAGTTTCCTTGGGACTTAAAATTCGACCTCTCTAGACTCCCTAAGGCTTTTATTTTGTTATTTTCTTATTTTCGGAATTTTTTTTTTTCGAAAAGGAAATGCCTTTTAAAGAGAGAGAGACTAGAGGATGAGATTGTACCAAAATTTGAGCTTCCTCTTGTGTTGAATCCTTCCGGGGACTTTTCCGGCAAATCGCAGGTCTCTGTCCTTGGTGACTGAAAACTGCGTCGTTCCTCTTTCTCTCCAACGTTTTTGCACTTATCTGCATATAAGAAAATAGAAAACAAGACTGCATGTGGTTTGAAAGAGGATTGGTTAAGGTGGGGAACTAGCTAAAGATGAACTAGCCATTCAGGATCAACTGAGAGTGGTAAAAGGATAAAGGACTCCTGAATGTATGATTCGTTTCCCTGGTCTAATGCTTCAATGAGAAAGTTAAGTCCAAATTAAGTCCAAATAAAACAGAGCTAGTATATCCTTTCATCTAAATCGAAATCATTCACTAGGAACAGTCTAAAGCACACAGTCAACTATCATTGATTCATGTCCACCATTCCCTTTAAACGTATTTTTTTTTGAAAACCGATTTTGAAAAACTTTAAGGAAAATGCAAAAAGTGTAGATAATGCAAGACTCATGAAAGAAAAGTGGTTAGAAAGAGATGAAATCCTCCCCCAGACTTAAATCACACTGTCCTCAGTGTGAAACAAGTCGAGATTGGATGAGAAAAATGCATAGATAATCGAATTGGTAAGGCCAAAGAGAACTTACCTGGATCCGGGATGCTGGTGGAGATGAACCGGATTCATTCGAAGAGGTTTGGGAAGGTGATTGGTGGTGATGAAGGTGGTAGAAGGTGATGAATGAGGTGGAGTGGGGATTGGTGAGGTGGAATGAGGTGAAGTGGGTGGTTTGGGTTCGGGTTTGATCTCAACGACCATTTGCCGCAGTCAAGAGCCACGCGACTGTGGCTAACCGGTCCTCGGCCGCGGTCAGAAGAACGCCGCCGCGGTCGAACATGTGTTTCCCGCGGTCAGAGCATCTGCGACCGCGGGGGCTTATGTCGAGGCCTGTTCCTGCTTCTCCTTGGTTCCTGCCGGGCCGAGCAGTCAGCGACCATCCTTCATTTTGGTTTTTTTCGGGTTTTTTGATTTTTTTGGCTTTTTTGTTTTATAAAAAACACCTGAAACTAAGAAAAAGAAAAAGAAAAAGATCAATAGAAAAAGAAAGAAAAATCCTAAAGAAAACAATACTCAAATGGGTTGCCTCCCATTAAGCGCTTCTGTTTTAAGTCTTTAGCTTGACTTTTGGTGATGGACGTGGCTTAGTCCAATGAAGAAGATCTTGTACTGAGACAAGTCTTTTTCGACATCTCCTTGCTTTCCTTTGTATATCCCTTATAACGCTATTTCCAATTGGAAATTTTGTCCTCAGGTTCGAGATGGTAGCCTCCTCCAGGATCAAAAATCAGTCTTGGAGCTCCTTTGAGGCATGAGTCTTCAACACCACTTGTGATAGGAGAACGTCTTACATGCTTGTATGACGAGGTGAATAAGGTCTCTCTCACTTCATGACATTGAACCATGTTGCAAGATACAAGGACATATGATTCTTTATGATCTGAAGTGGTGGAGATGGTTAAGCATCCAAGGTGAGGATAATTTGGTTGGAGAGGTGTCGCCATGGCTTGAACTGTCCAAGGGTCGGTATAAAGAGCATTCTCCGCGGGTGGAAGTGTCGCGACCGCGGGGAATGGTGGTTTGGCCGCGGGTGCAAGTGTCGCGTCCGCGGAGAAACAGGGGTTGGCCGCTGGTAGCGCACAAGCGACCGCAGTTCCGAATGTCCTAGGAAAGATGTTCAGATCCTCTTGCTTCTTGTCTCCAATTCTTTTTCCTTGTGGAGAGTCTTCGGAAAAAAGTCTTGAGAGCCATTTAAACTTCACTCTTGCTTCAATTAAGTCTGCATCACCTCTCATATGAGCATTGGTTAAAGGTGTGCATAAGAAAATACCTTTGTTTGTCAAACTTGTAAATCCGGCGTTTTGTTTGAGTGCTCTTCTTTCTAGAACGTATCCAACATCCTTTGTAGCTCCTCCAGGGTAAAATATTGGATCTTCTATGCTGCCTATGATCAAACAATGAAAGTTCCTTGTAGTAATCACCGGGTATGGGGTTTTTTTGTTGATCTTCAGGAGAGTCATATGTTGATGCAGGTAGTTGATGAGTGTTCCATGATAACACCGTATTTTGAGAACTTTTATGGATCAATTTTAAATGTTTTTCAAATGCTTTTTATTTCTTTTAAGTGTTTTTACTATTATTTTCTAGTATTTGTAGTTCCAAGACGCTTTTCAGGTAATTAAGGCAAAAGGTGTGCATTTTGAAGCAAAATACCATTTTGGATAAATTCAGATCCTCATACGTTTCACATCCTATGAAGACCTTTCCACCGTCAGATAATCCCCAGAATTGTACATAACATAGAAGAGACAACTAGCTTTCAAATGAAATTTGTTTGAAGACAATCCAATGGTTAGATCTTCAGATATCCTTGATGCACTGAAGACATGTTCTGCAGTCTCGCGAAGGAAGCAAGCACAGAATGAAGATTCAACCTCAAAGACCAATCCCCGCGGGTCCAGGAGCCACGACCGCGTAGAACACACTCTCGACCGCGGTTATGAGTCTCTGGCTGCGGCCAAACCCCAATTCCCCGCGGTCAGAAGCCTCGCGACCAGTGCCGACTAAAAAGCTGGCTCATGACCCTGTTTCAAGCCCAATTCGTCTTCACTTCATAGAAAACCCTAAGGACGACTGGAGAGAGTTGAAGACCTATAAATATGTATCTTTGGAGACCTATTTTCGTGTGCCTCAGAAGAATCCTTTTTGGGAGCCACCAAATTTAGTTTTCAAGGGTTTTTATGCTTTTATGTTCTTAGTTCTTAGTTTAGGGAGATAGAGATTTCTCTTGAACGCTCTTTATGTTCTACCTTTATTTTAATTCGGTTTTTACTCTTATGCATCTTTCAATTTCGTTTGTATCTTCTTCATATTATCAGTTGTTTAAAAGATTTGAAGAGAAGTTCTTCTCCGAGCCCAGCTCTTAAAATCGAGATGATTCTTCTTCTTCTCTTTGTCTATTTTTCTCTACTTCTTTCTTCTTATTAATCTATGCACGTCTTTTCTATTTACTTTATGCACATTTTGGAATGATGAGTTATGAGTTTAAAGGCTCGATCGAAGGAAATCGACTATGTTTGATAAGGATCTTCGCGAGGTAAACCAAAGCCGAATTCTAGAAATCTTTCTTCTAAACTTATACTTAAAGCATGGATCTAGCGTCGCGAACTAGAGACTGATCTAGGTCCTTGGTGTTGCGAAAGTATTCATCCGGGGCTGGATCTAGTTTGAGAAGAGCAGATCAACCATAGGAGTGGAAACCTACCTATGGGCGAGCTGTGAATGTTGACGAGTCTTAAACATAATGCATCTTTTCCCTTCCAGGGCCAGAGTGGAAACCTACTGGTCAGGGTTGCGAGAGATAGTTGTCTATGATCACGACAGTGGCGTATTCATACGTCCGTGACTCGAGTTCTAAGAATTTACTAGGATCAATATTAAGAGCTTTGTTCATCCTTTAGATTTATTATCGATTTATTCACTTCTAGTTTTCAAAAACCCTTTTTAAAACCCTTTTCAATCCCTTTTCAAATCCCTTTTTAAAATACATATATAGAAATCGCACAGCCTATCTAAAACCCGTATTTCGTCTTAGACTTTGTTTACTAATTCTGGTTCTAAGATTCTGCAGGTAAAGCGTGGATTCTCTGTGGATCGACACCCTAAGTACTACAACGCACTGCTGTGCACTTGCAGATATCTAGGGTTATAAATTTAAAACATGAAGCCGCAAAGTCAACCCTAGCAGCAGCATTCCAACAGATGCTAGGAACGAAGTACCAAGTATCAAGGGTTTTGTTGCATTGTTTCTCATCTCCATAGCATGGGAACCAGTAGAAACAAGACAACCTTTCCCTTGAAAAGGCAATTCTGGTTTGGAACCAAGTAGAGCTGCACCAGAAAAATCTCCATAGTGAATATAAATCTTAGAGGGATGAAAAATCGAAATACCTATATTCTCTGCAATGGCATTTGGTATGAGATTCACAGCAGGTCCAGTATCACAAAGAGAATCACGAAATTTCACTTCCTTGATTGAGAATGGGGCATCAAACTTCTCGGAATCCTTCGTCTTAGAAAGTGCCTCCAATGGTGGTTTTGATGTCACCATTAGTGTCTTATCTTCCACGTGGTCTGTCTTACAGTCAAGGTGGTGAGGAGCTTAAGGAGAAAAAGGCTTTGGTTCATCAAGAGGAAGGGACGTATGATCTTGTTTGTCGTCTCCAAAACACTTGAATGAATCGGTAGAGACGAGATCGTCACTAGGGATGGAAAGAGGTTCTCCTTTTTCTTGATGGCTGGCTTCCATGACGTGATGATCCAAAGGAATTTCATTTGATGGCATCTTTATAACGAACTTGATGGAGGATTCTCCATCTACTTCACAAGATATCCAATACCCGTCATCCATAGATTCATTGAGCTCCTGAAGCATATCATCAATCTCGGTTTGGGAGACAGACAACATATCTTCATCAAAGAGAGGATCATGGATATCTCCGTGGGCATTATAAGTTGAATAAGGGTCGTGGTCCCAGTAGAATCCTTGTTCCTCTAAAGCTTCACGAATTGATTTGTTGTGGCTGCGAAGTCCTCTTGTGTAGTAGTTTGAAACTGAATTCTGATCCATTGAGGAGAGATCACGAATGTATTGTGCTTCTCGGCGTCGAGTGGCTTGAGTGTTGTAAAAACCTCCCTCATAGTAGTATTCGTTTCATATGGTTCATTGCTTCATAACCTGAAACATGAAGAACCAAAAACGAAAAAATAAAAAAAAGTAGAAAAGGTGTTCTAGAGTCGATTTACCAACCTTTCTTAGGGTTTTTCAGAAAAGAAAACGCGTGCCTTCCCCGGCAACGACGTCAAAAACTTGATGTCGGTCGGTGTGTGGTGATGAGGGTTGTCAAGTTTTACCCTAAATGAAATCAATAGCCGCAAGTGCACAGCTGATCGATTGTAGTACTTAGGGATTGAATCCACAGGGAAGGAGGATCTTTCCTGCAAAAGCCTTCGAAAGAAATATAAAGTAAGGAAGTCTAGAACCAGGCGAGTTTTGTGAGGGTTTTGGTGGTGTGTTTAAAACGTAAAAACGAATCTTAAAGAGAAAATATGGGAATTAAAATGACCTAATAACTAAACTTAACGAAAACGAGTAAAAACGAGAAAAACGGCTAACCTAATTGCTTAAATGAAAATCGATTGAAAGGGAATGAAAATATTGAACTAAAGCTTGAAATAAAACGGTGTGAATCTATAAGAAAGAAAGTGCTGGGCTTCAGGGAAGTTTTCTCAGGGGTACAAACGGTTCAAAACATTGCTAGAGAGTAAATTTGATAAGATCTTAGCTTAAACTTTTCGAACTGGAGTCACGGACGTATGAATACGCCACTGTCGTGATCTTAGAAAACTATCTCTCTCAACCCTGACCAGTAAGTTTCCACTCTGCCCCTGGAAAAGAAGAGATGCATTATGTTTAAGACTTGTCAGCATTCACAAATCGCCCATAGGTAGGTTTCCACTCCTATGTTTGTTTTGCTCTCCCAAACTAGATCTGACACCGGATGAACACTTTCGTGTCACCAAGCATCTGGATCAGATTGTAGTTCATGACGCTACTCTCATGCAGTAAAAACGAATTCAGAAGAAAAAGTTCTAAGATTCGGCTCAAAAGCTCATGGAATCCTCATCGAACATATAAATCCCCATCAAAAATCCCTTAATCCCAACAATAAAACTACTCAGACATAATGAACGAAATCAAAAACATAGTATTAAAAAGTAAAATACAAACCGAAATTGAAAAAGAAAGAACAAGGGTTCAAGAGATAGATCTCTCTCTCCCTAAAACATAAAAACAAAGCTTAAAGTAAAATTTCTGTAAAGTATTTCATTTCTCTTCTCCTCTCCTAAAAAACGACCTAAATGACATGTATTTATAGTCTCCAATACTCTCTGGTGTCTAGGGTTCCAGAATTGAGGCTGGGAAAGTGATACGGGCTTCAGAAATGGGCCTTCAAAGTCGGAGTTGGCTGGCCGCGGTTGGGATGAGTGTGACCGCGGGGAATGGGTGGCTGGCCGCGGTCGCGGTGCTTCTGACCGCGGGATATGCTCTGTTGGCCGCGGGTGGAAACGCTTGCCGGCTGGTTTACGGGACATCTTTCTCTTCGCGTATCTTTTGATTGAACCGTTGGATTGCCAAGCTGTAAAGTGTGCTAGAAAGCTGATACTTACCATCTTTAAGGTCTCCAAATTTGAGCTGGATCAGACGGTGGGAAGGCCTTCAATCAGGGGTGAACTTCTGACGGTTTGACTCTGAGCCGAAATCTGGTTTTCTATTACATTTTGTTAAGATTTTCCCTAAGTTACCTGAAAAGAGTCTTGGAACTACAAATACTAGAAAAACGTGATAAAAGTACTAGCAATTAAAAACATAGAAAAAGTATTTCAAAACGATCCATAAAAGTGGTCAAAATACGATTTTATCAACCACCTCTGGATTGACCTCTGCCACGGTTGGAGTAGCCCCCTCTTGTAGTGTAGAAAGCTTAATGAGGGTTTCGCTCGGAAGAGATGTTGTATTTCTGATGTTTTTCCTCAAAGCCAGTAAGCTTGTAAACCGCGTCTTATAAACTTAGACCAAACTGAGAGTCTAAGGTGTGTTCTATCACTGTGATAATAGATTCATATTCCCGACCTAGACCACTCAACACTCCATAAATATTTTCATGGTCCGAGATTGGAGAGCATATTGAGTCCAGTTGATCACAAAGCGACTTCATTTCTGAGATATACTGAGACAAGGTACGATTGCCCTTCACAGTGGTTTGAATGCGGCTTTGAATGTCGAGTTTTCTTGTTGTAGAGACCCGGTTGTACCTTTTTGCAAGAGAGAACCACACATCTTGGGAGGATTGGAGGCCATAGATGCTTTTGAGAGCCTCTTCCGATAAGGATCCATAGATCCAAGCCATGATGAGTTGGTCAGTATGGACCCATTGATTACACCGTATTTTGACTACTTTTATGGATCATAATTGTATCTTATGTAGGTGTTTTAAGTCTGTTTTCAATGGTTTTTAAAGTATTTTCAATGTTTTAGAGTTTCAAAAGACTTTACAGGAAACTTGGACAAAAGATATGCAATTTGGAACAAATGAGCCATTTTGGATAAATGCAGACCGTCAGAAGTATGGCAAGCGATGATGACCTTCTCACCGTCCGATCACCCCCAAAACTTGAGACAACATCGAGGATCCAACCAGCTTTCTAATGCACTTGGTTTAGAGACAATCCAACGGTTAGATCTTCAGATACTCTTGATGCAAGAATGACAGAATATGCAGTTCCGGAGGAGAGCCATGAGCTGGGACCGCGGCCAACACCTGTTTTCCCGCGGGTAGAGCCACCGCGACCAGTCGTTCATTTTCCAGACGACTTAATTAAAGCCCAGATCAATTCCTTTCGTTATTTTTGAAGTCCTAAGTGTCCAGAACCACTCCAGAAGCTATAAATACCCTCTTTAGGTCATTCTAAAGAAGAGAGACCAAGAGAGACCGAAAATTTAGACAAAAGGAGAGAGATTTCGTGTGAGAAGCCCTAGGAGCCGCCGTCTTTGAAGGAGGAGCCACCGCAGGAGAGCATCATTGCGCCTCCGCCGTCGACTCTGTTCTTCGTTTTTCTTCCCTCTTTTCTTTAATTATCTGCAACTTTCAATACTCTGTGATGATTGTTTACAATATGTTTGAGTAGTTACCCAGTTGGGTTTAAAGAGATTTTTCAAACGGAATTTTGTGTGTCTTTGCTTATGAATCGATCGATTTAGGATTTATAATCTTCTAGATGTTCTTCGTTTGCCTTTGATTTTACTGCGTGATTCTTTGTTGGCCACTTAGAAGCCGATCCGACATGATATGTTGCGAAAGCTTTCATTGATTGTCTGAACTAGGGTGAAACGAGCAATGATTCTATAGGAGTGGAAACCTACCTGTAGTTGAGTTGTGAATGTTGACGAGTCTTGTCCTGCTATTGCATCTTCTTTCTTCCAGGATCAGAGTGGAAACCTACTGATCAGGGTTGCGAGAGATAGTTGTTTAGTGCTGCGAAAGTAGGCTATTCATACTTCTGTGCCTCGAGTTCTAGAACATACGTAGTTGATTACCTTTATCGCTTGTTTAAAATCGACATAGCTTAGTCCATGAATCCCTGCGAATTCCCCTTGATGCCCAACGTTTGTTTTTAATTGTATACAGCCTTCTAGTTTCAATCGATTTTTACCTGCTTCCAATCGCTTTGTTTAATCGCTTTTTTACTTGCTTTACTTGATTTCGTTTTTCAATTTCTTTTACTTGCTTTGCTTTCTAGTTTAGATTTCGTGACAACCAAAACCCAAAACCAAAATCCAAACCTGTTTAGTTCTAATCTGATTTAAGCATAGCCGTGAATTTGTACTGAAACATTTAGCAGACATTTAAGCATTGCCGTGATTTGCACTTGCAGACATTTAGGGGTTATAAATTTAAAACCTGAAGCTTAGTAAAACAAAAACAACCACGCTTTTGCTCGCAGTCAAGTTTTTGGCGCCGTTGCCGGGGACTTTGATTTGTTTCGTTGCGAATCCCAGCTTAAATCCATTAGAACACTTGTATACTTTTACTTTTTCTTTTGAATTTTTTCAGGTTTCTCTGCGATGAGAGACCGGGAACATGTTCCCGGGACTCTTGGTGATCCACCATATCGTGTGGATGGTGATCTAAGCGATGATGACCTGACTGATGATGAGTTTGAAGAACTGATCTATGATGACAATGAGCTAGTCGGATCGGCCAAACATGAAGATGATGATGAACTGATTGGAAGTTTCGATTCACTCGAAAAGTTCATGGGAGATCGAAGAGCTATTCAACCAGCCTTACCAGAGGATGGCAAAACCGAAATTAAGGTACCCTATATCCATTTATTTCAACAAAATCAATTCCATGGTTACAATTCCGAACATCCGATTGACCATATCGAGACGTTCGAAGAATTATGTGCAACCATTACAGCAAATGGGGATTACCACAAGTGTAGTCTTTTCCCATTCTCTCTGAGAGACAATGCCAGCAAATGGCTAAAATCTTAGAACCTGCTTCACTAAAAATGTGGGCAGCGTGTAGAACAGCTTTCCTAAATCGTTTTTACACTAGAAATCGTTCAAATCTCTTAAGGAACAAGATAAGAACTTTTAAACAAAAAGAAGATGAAGATCTTTTAGATACTTGGGAAAGATTTAGGGAATACCAAAGAGATGGTCCACACCATGGATATACCGAATACCTGCTGGATATCTTCTATCGAGGTATTACTCCAGAGTTACGACACTCTTTCGATACAGCAAATAATGGAGACTTCTCAACTAGATCTGTAGAAGACGCCATGTTTTCATTAAAAATTTCGCAAACAGCATCCGTAATCAAGCAACCTTTGGTAATTCTGCACTTCCTGAGAAGAAAGAAGAGATCTCGGAAGTTATAAAGTGTCTACATCACATAATGAGTCATCTTGGATTGCAACAACCAAACAAGGTACACAATACGTATAGCTTTGACGCTTGGGAAAACCCAATGGATTCTTATGATCAAGAGATGATGAAAACTACAGAAGTCTACCAAATTCAAGATTTTCCATTTGTTTCTGATCACCGCGGGTCCATTCATTCGGACCGTGGCAAACAAAGCTTTCGCCGCGGTCGTGGCTAGTCTGACCGCGGCCAAGACCTGTTTCACCGCTGTCGCGAGTCTTCTGACCGCGGGAAACCGTCTTCCGAACTTGTTTTGAAACCACCTTCCAAACCAATCTTGGCTATTCAATCTAATCCTGTTCCATATCCAAGTTTTCCCTCTTCTGAAGCTGAAAACCTAAACAAAAAGATTCTAGAGCTTGAAAAATCTAGGTCTCAAGAGATTAGTGATTTTAGATCTGAACTAAAAATGATGCAAGAGGATGTCAATGAAAAATTTTCCACCCTCCTTAGCCTGATGATCAAAACTAACTCTAAAAACTTAGAAAATTCTGAAGAGGAGCCAAGTGAAAATTCTTTCGAAAACTCAAGCGAAGCAGATCCCTCCGATCATGTGAAAGCTATCACACTTAGGAGTGGATTAGCTTACAAAGAGCCTGAATTTCCTAAAGATCCCGAAGATGAGGAAAAGGGTAAGGAAGAGGAAAAAGAAAGAGAAAGAATCACGGTAGAACACATTGAAAAAGAAGTGGTAGGAGAGAAGGATGGAGAAGAAGTAAGAGAAGATACATCCCGGGAAATCCTCGGAGAAGACATTCCACCTCCACCAACTCGTGTCTATAAACCTAAACCTCCATATCCTAGAGCCTTAAGAGCCCCTAAGAAAGAGAAAGAAAAAGCTAAGCTGAAAGAGTTGATCGATCAATTAAATGTGAGATTACCTTTCGTAGAAGCTTGTGCTATGATTCTCGCTTTAAGAAAATACATGAAGGGTATTCTAAAAAATTCTTTAACTCTTAAAGAAGGTGTTATGATGATAACCCATGAATGTAGTTCTATCCTGCAAAGCCGAATCCCTGAAAAGAAAAACGATCCTGGAAGCTTCGTACTTTCATGCACCATCAATGATGTAGTTTTTGAGCGTGCTCTCTATGATTTAGGTTCTAGCATAAACATGATGCCTCTTTCAGTTGCAAAACGTTTAGGACACCACACTTTCCAGCCCACTAAAATTTCCTTAGTATTAGCTGATCGTTCTGTTAGACAACCCGTAGGTATCTTAATAGATGTTCACGTAGAAATCGAAAAATGTTCCATACCAACTGATTTCGTAGTTCTAGAACTAAAAAGAGAACCTAAGGATCCACTTATTCTTGGACGACAATTCATATCTACAGCCGGAGCCATAATCAATGTTCCTGAAGGAAAAATTCACCTTCATCTAGCCGGTCTAGTTATGCAGTTTGACATGAACAAAAGTTTCGATAAACCAACTTTGGATGGCAAAATTTGTTGGATTGATGAGTTAGACGGAATTATTGAGGAAGTCTATGAAGATCTGCTTCTAGACGACCCTTTAAGTGTCACGCTTTCACCAGCTAAAGACGAACGCAATCTCCTTGAAGAAATTTCGAGTGAATACGCGCTTATGCTTGAAAAGTCCTAAACTTATAGGAAACCTCTAAACTATCTAGATCCTTGGAGCGAGCTTAAAGACACTGCCGCAGCAATTAATGATCCTTGGAGCGAGCTTAAAGCCCCTAAAGTCGAGCTTAAACCTCTTCCCGTCAGACTTAAGTACGTTTTCCTTGGACCAAATTCTACTTATCCTGTCATTATAAACTCTGGTTTGACGGAAGAAGAAACCACAATGCTGTTGTCTGAGCTGAGAAAGCATAGAAAAGCCTTAGGATACTCACTTGATGACATACCTGGAATCTCTCCAGATCTTTGTATGCACAAGATAAATCTAGAGGATAATGCTAAAAACTCAATCAAAAGTCAAAGGAGACTGAACCCTAATCTCATGGATGTTTTCAAGAAGGAGATTATGAAGCTTTTAGAAGCTGGAATAATCTTTCCTATCTCAGATAACACTTTGGTTAGCCCAGTTCATGTTGTCCCGAAGAAAGGAGGAGTCACTGTCATTAAAAACGATAAAGATGAAATGATCGCTACAAGAAAAGTTACTGGACATCGTATGTGCATCGATTACCGGAAACTGAACGCAGCAACTAGGAAAGATCATTTTCCACATCCCTTCATAGATCAAATGCTAGAAAGGTTAGCTAATCACCCCTACTATTGCTTTCTTGATGGATACTCCGGATTTTTCCAAATTCCTATCCGACCGGAGGATCAAGAAAAAACGACGTTCACTTGTCCATATGGCACGTTCGCTTATAGACGAATGCCTTTTGGATTGTGTAATGCACCTGCTACCTTCCAGCGGTGCATGATGTCGATCTTCACAGACTTTATTGAAGATTTCATGGAAGTATTCATGGATGATTTCTCCTTCTATGGATCTTCTTTTGAAAAATACTTAGCCAATCTTGGTAAAGTTCTGCAAAGATGTGAAGATAAACACTTGGTATTAAATTGGGGAAAATGGCACTTCATGGTACGAGACGGAATCGTGCTTGGGCACAGAATTTCTGGAAAAGGAATTGAAGTTGACAAAGCTAAAATAAAAGTCATGACAAGCCTACAGCCCTTTACAAACGTAAAAGACATCCGTAGTTTCTTAGGACACGTAGGATTCTATAAGCGCTTCATAAAAGATTTTTTTTCAAATAGCTATACCTCTTACGCGTTTGCTTTGAAAGGAAACAAACTTCGAGATCGATTATGAGTGCTTAGCCGCATTTCATAAGATCAAAGAAGCTCTTGTCTCCGCTCCAGTCGTGCAAGCACCTGATTGGGAACTCCCATTCGAAATCATGTGCGATGCAAGTGACTATGCAGTCGGAGCAGTGCTTGGCCAACGAAAAGATAAGAAACTGCATGTAATCTACTACGCAAGCAGAACTCTATACGAAGCTCAACGCAATTATGCTACAACAGAAAAACTTCTAGCTGTCGTATTTGCATTTGAGAAATTTCGTTCTTATCTCGTAGGATCTAAGGTTATAGTTCATACTGATCATGCGGCAATCAAGTATTTGATGTCTAAGAAAGACGCTAAACCTCGGTTGAAAAGATGGATCCTCCTACTGCAAGAATTCGACATCAAAATTCGAGATCGAAAAGGCGCAGATAATGGAGTTGCAGACCATCTTTCACGAATTCGAGTTGAAGAAAGATTGCCTTTAAATGATAGTTTGCCGGAAGAAAATATCTATGCAATAGATACAACCCCCACCAATGCCAATACCGCACCACCACGTCAACTCATGCGACGATCAGATGCTTTCAACACCCAATGGTTTAGGCACATAGCGAATTACCTAGCAGCTGATGTAGAACCACCACAATTCTTTGGTTATAGGAAGAAAATGTTTCTGAAAACGTAAGACATTATTTTTGGGATGAACCCTATCTCTATAAGAGATGTGCTGATAGGTTATTCCGAAGATGTGTGGCTGAAGAAGAGATGGAAGGAATTTTATTCGGATGCCATAGCTCATCTTACGCAGGACATTTTGCAACCTTCAAAACCGCTTCAAATATCTTGCAAGCAGGTTTTTGGTGGCCTACTTTGTTCAAAAATACTCAAGTTTATATATCGCGATGCGATAAATGCCAAATGATGGGTAATATAAGCAAAAGGAATGAGATGCCTCAAAATTTTATTCTCGAAGTCGAAATTTTTGATGTCTGGGGAATAGATTTTATGGGACCATTCCCGACTTCTTTTGGAAACCAATACATCTTAGTAGCAGTACATTACGTCTCTAAGTGGGTTGAAGCAGTCGCTAGCCCCACCAATGATGCGAAAGTCGTCATGAAGCTGTTTAAATCGGTTATATTTCCCGCGCTTTGGAGTTCCTAGAATTGTGATAAGCGACGGAGGATCGCATTTCATCAACAGAGTTTTCGAGAATTTTCTTAGAAAGAATGGAGTTACACTTGCTTCTCCATACCATCCCCAAACCAGCGGTCAAGTAGAAATCTAAAACAGAGAAATCAAGTCGATTTTTCAGAAAACAGCTGCAGTTCATCGCAAGGGTTGGTCTACAAAGCTTGACGATGCATTATGGGCATATCGAACAGCATTCAAGACACCATTAGGAACAACACCATTCAACCTAGTTTATGGAAAAGCATGTCACCTTCCAGTAGAACTAGAGTATAAGGCTCAATGGGCTATCAAGGAGATGAATATGAACTTGACAACAGCTGGAGAAAGAAGACTACTTCAACTTCACGAGTTAGAAGAAATCTGACACAATGCTTACGAAAACTCGAAGATTTACAAGGAGAAAACTAAAGCATATCATGATAAGAAGATTATGCATAGAACTTTTGCTCCTAACGATAAAGCTCTTCTTTTCAATTCTCGTCTTAAGATTTTTCCAGAAAAATTACGTTCAAGATGGTCAGGACCCTTCACGATAAAAGAAGTCAAGCCATATGGAGCCATTGTCCTATGGGACAAAACCGGAAACTCATATACAGTGAATGGACAGCGTGTAAAGCCATATAAGGCTGAAGAAAGAGAAGACGAAAGAGAAGTGATGTTTTTAATTGATCCATCATCGGCCAATGATGAGATCAAGGAGTGTCACGACCCCGGTTAAGTCTAATCGAACAACAATGTCAAGCTAATGACTTGAAACAAGTGCTTAGTGGGAGGTAACCCACTTGGTATTTTATCTATTTCCCTTTGACCTTTTTTTTCTATTTCCATTGCTTTGTTTCTGATTCATTGAATTTCAAGTTTTCAATAAGGAAGAACGAACACAAAAGACGAGCAGCAATCTCCAGTACGATAAGTATTCTTAAACATTTCAAATTTTCTATTTTCTTTACCATTCTTTCCAATATTTATCACCCTGAGGACAGTGTGAAATAAGTATGGGGGAGGATGTTCATCCGTTACTAATGAAATTTGATTTGTTTTGAGTTTGTCAAAATGAAAAAAAAATGTTTTCAAAATGTTTTCAAAAAGCTTTCCAACCAGAAACACAATAAACAATACTATGATGATTTAGACCAGTGTGCTTCTATGTTATTCCCTCGTTTTTTGCTCTTTTTGTGATTTAGGCCTAGACTAGGCGGTAGCTAGAATACTTGCATTACAAACTCCCACCAAAGGACATCTATTCATGGAGATTCTTTCTGACAGGATACACTAGCTAATTTTCTCATTGAAGCATTAGATCAGGGAAACGAATCATACATTCAGGACTCCTTTACCATTTTACCACTCTCTGTTGATCCTGAATGGCTAGTTCATCTTTAGCTAGTTCCCCACCAAACCTAACCACTTTCAAACCACATGCACTCTTATTTTCATTGTCCTATATGCAGATATGTGCCAAAACGTCGGAGAGAAAGAGGATCAACGTGGTTTTCAGTCACTGAAGACGGAGACCTGCGATTTCATTGGAATGATTCAACAAAAGGAGAAAACTCAGTTTGTCTTGGAAAAACTTCAAAATCTTGATACAATTTCTTCCCTTAGACTCTCTCTCTCTATAAAAGGTTGTTTCCTCTTTTCAAAAAAACAAAAATTTCGAAAAAGAAAAGAAAAATATGAAGGGAGAGGAAATTTAAAACCTTAGAGAGCCTAGGAGGATCGAATTTTATACTTGAGGTAAGCTTGGTCTGTTTTAATGAAGTTTTGGAGATTATCTTTATGATTCCCGGAAAAAAATCTAAGTTTGGGGGAATAGCTGTTTACAACAAAGGAGGAAAGATTATGCAACAACATTTGGCAAAGGAGAAGTGACTGAAAATCTGCGGTCATCAACAGGTCATTCTCTCTCTTGCGGTTTTGCATAGTATCTTGCATCCTCCATACTCTTCAGGTAACCCTAAACACTTAAACTCCACCACTTAAATAGCCTTAATGCCAAACGCCGTCTACCCTGAATAATGTCTTTGATGAGAACTCACAATACACTTAATGAATGTAGAGAGCTAGTTGACTGGAAGTTAGATCTAAGTGGGTAGATTTTGCATGACGGATTAACGGACTTGTTTGCTTGTATTTTGGTGATAATTTTCTAGACTAGATCCAAATAGATGTTTCACGATAAGTTATGGTTTAGAAGGACGGTCACTGAGATATTGTTCAGTTCCTGCGATTTTCAAAAATTTCTTTCCTGACCTAAGTTTGTTTGAGGACAAACAAAAAGGTAAGTCTGGGGGAGTTGATAACACCGTATTTTGACCACTTTTATGGATCATAATTGTATCTTATGTGTTTTAACTCTGTTTTCAATGGTTTTTAAAGTATTTTCAATGTTTTAGAGTTTCAAAAGACTTTACAGGAAACTTGGACAAAAGATATGCAATTTGGAACAAATGAGCAATTTGGATAAATGCAGACCGTCAGAAGTATGGCAAGCGATGAAGACCTTCTCACCGTCCGATCACCCCCAAAATGTGAGACAACATAGAGGATCCAACCAGCATTCTAATGCACTTGGTTTGGAGACAATCCAACGGTTAGATCTTCAGATACTCCTAATGCAAGAATGACAGAAAATGCAGTTCTGGAGGAGAGCCATGAGCCGGGTGCGCGGCCAACACCTGTTTCCCGCGGGTAGAGCCACCGCGACCGCGGACATTAGTCGTTCACTTTCCAGACGACTTAATTAAAGCCCAGATCAATTCCTTTCGTTATTTTTGAAGCCCTAAGTGTCCAGAACCACTCCAGAAGCTATAAATACCCTCTTTAGGTCATTCTAAAGGAAGAGAGACCAATAGAGACCGAAAATTTAGACAAAAGGAGAGAGAGTTTGTGTAAGAAGCCCTAGGAGCCGCCGCCTTTGAAGGAGGAGCCGCCGCAGGAGAGCATCATCGCGCCTCCGCCGTCGACTCTGTTCTTCGTTTTTCTTCCTTCTTTTCTTTAATTTCCTGCAACTTTCAATACTCTGTGATGATTGTTTACAATATGTTTGAGTAGTTACCCAGTTGGGTTTAAAGGGATTTTTCAAATGGAATTTCGTGTGTATTTGCTTATGAATCGATCGATTTAGGATTTATAATCTTCTAGATGTTCTTCGTTTGCCTTTGATTTTACTGCGTGATTCTTTGCTGGCCACTTAGAAGCTGATCCGACATGATATGTTGCGAAAGCTTTCATTGATTGTCTGAACTAGGGTGAAACGAGCAATGATTCTATAGGAGTGGAAACCTACCTGTAGTTGAGTTGTGAATGTTGACGAGTCTTGTCCTGCTTTTGCATCTTCTCTCTTCCAGGATCAGAGTGGAAACCTACTGATCAGGGTTGCGAGAGATAGTTGTTTAGTGCTGCGAAAGTAGGCTCTTCATACTTCTGTGCCTTGATTTCTAGAACATACGTAGTTGATTACCTTTATCGCTTGTTTAAAATCGACATAGCTTAGTCCATGAACCCCTGCGAATTCCCCTTGATGCCCAACATTTGTTTTTAATTGTATACAGCCTTCTAGTTTCAATCGAATTTTTACCTGCTTCCAATCGCTTTGTTTAATCGCTTTTTACTTGCTTTACTTGCTTTCGTTTTTCAATTGCTTTTACTTGCTTGCTTTCTAGTTTAGATTTTGTGACAACCAAAACCCAAACCTGTTTAGTTCTAATCTGATTTAAGCATTGTCGTGAATTCGTACTGAAACAACTAAGTCTCTGTGGATCGATACCCTAAATACTACAGCGCACATATGTGCACTTGCAGACATTTAGAGGTTATAAATTTAAAACCTGAAGTTTAGTAAAACGAAAACAACAACCTCGCTTTTGCTTGCAATCACCCATCTCAGGAAATCAGGGTTAGGGGTTTCTACCACAGAGTCTCTATTGCGAACAAAGAGAGTAGGAGACAGTCTTGGTATGGTACCGGTGACATAGCCGAGCAGCAGTTGACTCCGAAAAACCTGCTCGAACTAAAACTTCCATGAGAGATAGTTGGTGTCATTAAGCTTCAAGGTGACGACTTGTGTGATGGATAAAGCCGCCGGAGTGAAACTAGGTTGCAGCGTAGCTTGCAGAGGGGCCTGGTAGAGTGGTGTTGCAGGCAGAGCTTGAAGCACCACTTGAGGCGGCGGTGTGGTTGCAGTTGCAGGCTGAGACGATGCAGGATGACACGATGCAGCTGCTGATTCGGTTTGTGCAGCAGCAGTGGTGGCGTTGGCCGGCGTGGAAGAGTCCGCCATGGCTCTGATACCATTTAGTTGAAATCAGAACAGAGTAAAAACAGTGACTTTCTCTTAAATATTCATTTCCATTACTTAAGAAATTAGGGTTACAATGGGAGTCCTTTTTTATTAGACAGGAGAAGATTCTAGAGCCTATACAGGTGGCATTTTACACATCTTTGTCATTGTCTGCTAGAGCTTGAAATCTGTTCGAACTCTGCATTTGAGTAATTGCTGCACCCGTACATCCTCTTCCTTGCTTTTTGCTTTTGACCGTTGTTGCAGAGTTGATGGGTTTTGCTTGGGCCAGTGCTTCATTTTCATTTCGCACTTGGGCCTTATCTTTGAACTGGGCTTTAGGAGATTTTATGTTTATAGAGACTAATTATTTTCAAATGTTACAAAACCACATAGTACAGCATATATGGATGAGATAAACTGCTGATGGCAGCAAAACCTGATTCATGAGAAAAAAGACGAGCAAGAAGTAAGAAAGAAGAAACCTTAGAATGAGTTTCTATGTTGGAAGAAAGATCAACTTACACATGTGGGAGATTGAGATATGAAGAGAGGCAAGAGGTCAAGAAAGTTGACTCAGGAAGAGGGTTTAAGTTTCTGTCTAGTATAATGTCAACCAAGACTAGTCTAATACAGCTGGCGTGACCATTCAAAGCAACGAAATGAAGCGCTGATCTTCCAGGTTAATAATCAGCTCTTGTAACCTTGGAAAGAAGAAATATAAGATGGAAAAGAAAAAAAACCTGATTCAAATTGTAAAGTTTTGTTTCAACTAGTGATGAGAACCAATTTACATTGCATCGAAAGAGCAGAAGAGTTTGCACAACTTCCCAATTACCGTATCTAACGGATTGCATCAATGCCGTCTGAAACAAAGATTAACTACCCAACTTAGCGTATTCCTAGGTTCGACTGGATTTGGAATGAATATTTGCAACATTAGCAAGGTTGAATATGATAAAAAAAAATAGAATTTTTAGCCATGGATTTGCAATCTCTCGTCAAGCATGGATCATATAAACATGAGCTTACTGTTAAGAAACACACTCCTTATTGAATAGAAATGAGAATTACACGCCCCAAGTGTATGAACTTGAAAGGAAAATCTCTCTTGAACTCCACAATCCAGAGAACAAGCCCATACTCTCTTCTAACAAACTCTCCATAAGAAAATATCTAGTTTGACTTTTTCTTTTATATCACAAGGGTTCACATTGACTTGTAAGACTTTTTACTAAAATATATTCAACTACCTTCCAGCTCAGCAAGTTGTAGTCTCTGTTTCTCCTTCCTTCGACTTCGTCCCTCTTCGATAATATGACCTCCACAGTATATCAATACCCCCGCGTTTGAGAACCAGCTTGTCCTCAAGTGGAAACATAGGAAACTGATGCTTCAAATCTCAAATCCTTAGCCAAGAATTCTCATGATCCGGAAGACCTCGCCATTTTACTAACACCTCCAAATTACTCTCTTCATATCGAGATTGCAACAAGTCCTCTGGTTCAATTACCAACTCATCATCTATAGTCACAGAAGTTGGCAATGGAGTTATAACCACACCCTCTCCCACTACTGGTTTTAGTTGAGAAACATGAAACATCGGGTGGATCTTGGATTCATCAGGGAGGCAAAGTCTATATGCTACTTTCCCCACACGGTCCAAGACCTCATATGGTCTGTAATAGCGAGCGGTTAGCTTTTGACAAATCATTTTGCTTACAGACTATTGTCGATATGGTCTTAGCTTGAGAAACACTTTGTCACCTACATCGAATTCCAGTTCCCTGCGATGTTTATCCGCATTATTCTTCATAATACTCTGTGTCCTTAGTAAGTTCTGCTTAACCACATTCAACATTGCATCACGCTCCTTCAACATCGACTCCAACTCAAAATTACTCGTGGATCCTTCTTCATATGACAATAAGGATAGAGGCTCTCTTCCATAGACAATCTGAAAAAGAGTGCATTGAGTAGAAGTTTGGAACGAGGTAGTATACCATAGTTCTTCCCAGGCCAAGTACTTTGCCCAAGTATTTGTTTGCTGTGATGCAAAGCAACGAAGATATGTTTCTAAACAACGATTAAGAACTTCAGTCTGACTGTCAGTCTGCGGGTGAAACGCCGTACTGAACATGAGTTTCGTTCCTGAAGCCTTAAAACACTCTTTCAAGAATTTGCTTAGAAAAATCTTATCACGATCCAAGATGATAGACCGAGGGTAGCCATGAAGTCGTATTACCTCCTGTACAAACTTCTGAGCCACATCACACGCAGTAAAAGGATGTTTGAGCCCGATAAAATGGCTGTATTACTCAGTCTATCAATGACCACTAAGATAACATTGATGCCATGAGATTTGAGAAGGCCTTCAATAAAGTCCATTGATGATGCTTCCCATATTTGATTTGGAAGCTCAATAGGTTGTAACAGACCCGCTGGAGACAAGGTGGAATACTTGTGGGTCTGGCACACCGAGCATTCAGCTATGTACTTCTGGATAGTAGATCACATCTTTTTCCAGTAAAACATGGATCGTATGCGCATCAATGTTTTCAAGATTCCTGCATGACCTCCAAAAACACTGTCATGATAACTCTTTTAACAACAATGGAATGTGACGAGATTGTTGTGGCAACACCAACTTCTTGTTGTAAAACAACCTGCCATCAACTAATGTGTATCCGGTTTTACTGGTTCCCCCACAATTAGCTTCTGAATCACCTCTTGTATCTCTCCATCTTCATCTATCTCTTTGAACAGATCGTGTAACTGTAGGCTTGTTGGCATCGTTATGGAATATAAAAGTGTTGTGGTAGCTGAAACTATTCTTGACAGACCATCAGCCACCTTATTCTCACTACCCACCTTATACTTGATGTCAAAATCATGGCCTATAATCCTTGTTAGCCATATCTGGTAATCCAAAGTAACCTCTCTCTGTTCCAATAAGTATTTGAGGCTTTGTTGATCTGTTCGAACTATGAATCTTCTCCCTAATAAATAATGCCTCCATTTTTGAATTGCCAATACAAAGGCTATCAATTCACGTTCTTAAATGGGTTTGAGCTGTTCTCTTTCTGATAACCCATGACTGGAATATGCGATAGGGTGCTTCCCTTGCATCAATACAGAACCCAATCCATAGCCTGAGCATTCGATTTCACGACGAAGATCTGATTAAAATCTGGTAATGCCAACACAGGAGTGGATATCATAGCTTGTTTGATATTGTCAAAAGCACTCTGAGCATCACTCGACCAATCAAATTGTTCCTTCTTTAATAATTCCATCAGTGGTGTTGCTAACAATCCATAATGATGCACAAACCGCCTATAATATCCTGTTAATCCCAAGATTCCTCTGAGTTCCTTTACAGTTCTTGGAGTTGGGCAATTCTCCACTGCTGCAATCTTTTGATAGTTGCTACACCTTTAGAAGAGATAATGGGGCCCAGATATTCGACACTTTCTTCACCAAATGAGCATTTCTTCTTATTGGCGAATAACTGTTGTCCTTCAAAGACATCCAAGACCATTTCTAAGTGTCTGACATGCTTTGAGAGATTCGAGCTGTAAATGAGAATGTAATCAAAGAATATCAACAAAAACTTTCAGAGAAATTTCTTGAAGACTTCATTCATCAGAGTTTGAAATGTTGCCGGTGCATTTGTAAGTCCAAAGGGCATCACTAGAAATTCATAGTGACTGCAATATGTACGAAAAGCTGTTTTTTCAATGTCCTTATCCTCCATGCGGATCTGATGATATCCCGATCTAAGATCCAGTTTTGAGAACAGTTTCGCAACGTGCAATTCATCTAGCAACTGATCGATCATAGGTGTTGGGTATTTATCAGGGATGGTAGCTCGGTTTAAGGCTCTGTAGTCTACACAAAAGCGCCAGGAATTGTCTTTCATCTTCACCAATAATACCGGGCTAGAGTATGGACTATGGTTTGGTCGGATCAATCCACTATCCAGCATCTCCTGCACTAACTTCTCCATTGCCTCTTTGTGTGCATGGGATATCTATACGTTCGTACACTGATCCGACCCATGTCTGGATGAAGGTTTATGACATGTTCTCTACCTCTTAAGGGAGGTAATCCCAATGGAGGCTGAAACACATAGTCATACTTTGCTAACACTTCAGCTATAGGAGTTGCGATGGTCTGATCTTTACGGTTTGCTGTTGGAGTAGTAGTTACTGGCATCACCACTCCATGTTTCTGAACCGCAAATTCTGGTTGCAAATGTTTCAGCGTGAAATTTGAGAAGTGAAGTGTTAGATCACCAGTTAACGTCACTTGGCGACCCTGATACATGAATGTGAATTCATGTGTCTCCCAATCAGTCTGACCTTTGCCTAATGTCCTTAGCCATTGAACTCCTAGAATTATGTCTGCACTTCCCAGTTCCAAGACTATGAAATCTGTAGTAAATTTCAATCCTTGCAACACCAATTGTACATCTCTACAAACTCATGTACCTTGAACTGATACTCCTGTGCCCAACATAACCTCTAAGTGAGGGTTCACAACCGTTTTAAGATGAGCTCTTTTATCATATGTGGTGTGATGAAGTTATGTATTGCTCCACTGTCCAACATAACCACCACAGTGCTCTTTTTAATAGTTCCCTTCATTTTGGAAGTGGTTGGTGTGTTTATCCCTAAAATTGAATATAAGGACAATCCCATCAATTCAGGTTTCTCTACCATATACTCGTCGTCCACTTCTACCATATTCTGGTCTAATATTTCCATTTCAAATCCATTTACCATCGTTAACACCTGCAGTGTCAGATTAGTACAACGATGAATCTTAGACCATTTCTCGTAACATTTGAAGCAAATCCATAAATCCTGATAATTCACACAGCACGCACCACGCAACATCAATAACAAGTACATTTGATGCATGATAATACATACTTATATACATGCATACACCCAATATACACCCAAACGCTAAACCTCTCGGATGCCATTGACCAGTCCCGCACAAAGAAAAATCTCACATTTTGCACTAATCGGACCCTAGCCAGACAGGCTAAAAAGTCGCGACTGTTTTCTCTCATGCATCACTCATCGACCCGGGATTTTACATCATCAACTCAGGGAGGGTCACATGGCATCAAACTCACATCTCTCATCCGCACGACACAAAAATATGTGCTAATGCACGTGCCGCGGATTCACATCACAATGCAACACGCAATATACATAAATATACTCTACTTGCTTTGCAGTCAAACAACAAACAACCCAAACCGAGACTCACCTTGGCCTTTCAAGAAAATAACGGTTTCTTATGGTTTTGGATAATCTCTCCATTCACCTACACAACTTAATATTTATAGAGATCCGACCAGAACCGAGCCAACAGAGGTCAGATTTGGATTCAGAACAAAAAACTAGGTTAGACAGGTGACTTTGAACTAAAACGACCTACCTGACTGTTCCCGACTAGCTACCTGACTACGGCTCGCGCGGTGGTTCGCGGTGGTCGACGGCGGTCACGGTCGCCGGAACTTTTCTAGCAGAGTTTCTCTGCTTATCTTGAAAACTAAATCCTAAAGCTTCTATATATAGGGAAAGATGGAGAATCTAAAAAGATTCCCGAGCAGCTGTGTCGTGCTTGCAGAAAAGATTCCCGAGCAGCTGCGTCGTGCTTGCATGTGAAGGCGTAAGCAGGTGAAGCAGGACATGAAGCTGCTGTGTTGTGCTTGGTGTGTGCCGGCGCGTGGAAAACATGTCCTGGTGCGTGCAGAGCGTTTCCTGGCGCATGGAAAGCGTGTCCCGGCGCGTGCAGAGCGTTTCCCAGTGCGTGCCTGGCGTGTGTCTAAGCTGCTCAAGCAGGCTGCTGAGTCAAGCTGCTGAGTTAATCTGCTGAGTTATCGAGCAGCTTCTCCTGACCAACCCATTTCCGACCTTCCGATCGAACCGAAACAACCCACCGATCCATCCGCGCAACTAAATACTTGACTTCCATAGACAAAAAAACTTAACTTCTATAGCTAAAACTTAAAGCTCTTGACCATTAACCTTAGCTGCTTCCTTGCTTTTCTAAGCTTTCTCATTTACCGCGTCCTGATCTCTTGAACGGGTTATTACAATGACTGTCTGACACGAAAACTAAATCATCTCCATCTAGAACGATGTTCAGCAGGTTGTTGAAGAACCGAGTCCAGGCATTGTCGTTCTCTCCATCAACTACTGCGAAGGCCAATGGGTATATTTAATAGTTCCCATCTTGGGCACTAGCAGTTAGAAAACAACCTGCGTAATTCCCCTTCAGATGTGTCCCGTCAACGATAATCACCTTCTGCATATACTTGAATCCTTCCACACAAGCTCTTATAGCATAGAACAAATATTTGAATCGTTGCCCTACTCCTTCTTCCATACATGTCTCTAGACTTATCAAGGATCCAGGGTTTGCGATCACCACTTGTTGTAGATACGACAGCAACAGCTTGTACGACCCACCGTTCGTTTCTTTAGCGTAATCCATCACCACCTATCGAGATCGCAATGCCTGATTCCAAATTATTTATGGTCTAACTCTGTATTTAGTTCTTTAACTTATAACATAACACTTATAACTAAAATTACCTTCCAATGTGATATGGGCACGTCGTGGTCAGCTCTCATGGTTTCTCGCACTTCACTCGGCTTTGGCCCTGCAGCTCGACCAGCGTATCTGGCCGGCATCATGTCTCCTATCACGTTTGAAGTTGCATGCTTTTGGAATTTACTCCTCTCGTCAACCGTGCACAGATGCTCACCCTTCACTCTCTTGACTTAGTACCATTCAGATCCACTCATTTTCACGGCGTAAACTCTACAAGGGCAGTTTTGCCCTATACACTCAAGTACCATTACGTTTGGTGTTGATTTCTTATTCGTATATCGGAACTTGTGGTGCAACGCATACATCACCATGTGAAACTTAAATGCCTCCCGGTTCTTGAACATCATACCCACATCACCTCCTTTGTTCTGCTCAGCCCGTCTCCTGAAATAATATTAGCATCAGCAAATAGTACGTACACGTCTCTATCTACATATATGACCCTCGACTATAAAATATGTCAATTGTTACGCGCATTAATAACTCGTTACGGAAACTGTAACCGATTACAAATTTTAATATCATAGTTCTATAACTTTACCTACGAACAGTTCTTCTTCAACGATATCTTCCTCCTCACTTTCGTCTGATATGTCTTCAGTGTTCCTCGACGAAGGACACGCTAAAGTCAGGCCAAGCGTCGAACCACTCTTCCAACTCTTATCTGTCACCTTTTCTTTATCTTTGCTTCTACTGAACTGCAGTTTGTTGGCGTCAAATGCCCAGTCGTACAAACCGCAGCAGCTGCAATGAAAATTAAAAATAAAATTCAAACTTCTCATTCGTTTAATTATTGTAAACTTTTTGAAACAATTACAAAACCAAGCCTCACCTTTCAGTGGGGTCATTAGCGCCAAGTTCGCCATTTCATCTAAAGCATTCAGGTCTTGTCTAAACGTCTTCGTCATCGGCTAGCCTTATTATGCCTTCGCTCGCTGGTTGATTTGAGTTTGGTACGTTTCTTGAACATGCAGACTCTTGAGCTTCAACCACTTGGGTTACTGGGGAACTCCATAACCCGCACGGTTCAGTTGTGCTTGGGCTTTGGTAGCTGACTTCTTCACAATCTTCAGCTCTTCGGCAATGCAAATTTCCTCCAACACGCTCTGGCTACAGGCAATCCACTCTCTTGATAGCACATCTGCAAAACACCAGTCTATAATTTACTCGAAATACCAAAAACTATAGCGGGCACAAATTTATTGACACGTACCGCAGTAATCAAGACTTCCAAACTGGATCTCCGGTGTCACCTGAGGTACAGTTCTTGAATGACCTCCAACATCAAAGTTAGCTCGCTTATGGAACTTGTAGAGGTTAACAGCATCGTTTCCCACCGTAACAAACACCGGTAACTCGGTAACTTCCATCCTCACCGCCATGAACACCTCAATATCGGCGTTGCAGGTTATGTCAACAGGGGGTGTCGCTGGCCGCTTGGGACCAGCATCCAGTCTAGGAACTGATAAGTTAAGCTCACATCGGTTCGGCCATCCACCGAGAACTGAGCGCGAACACTGTTCATCAGGTTGTTGAAGCTTTTGTTCTCATGCACCATGATGTCGTAGTGCTCACCACTGTTGTCAACTCCGAAACTTCATGCCTCTGCAGCAGTCTTCTCCCAAACTCCTCGAACGAGCATAACAAGTTTTCCCACCTTCTGCACCATCACCCCACATATTAGTTACTTAGATCTATATACGTCTACCATATCTGTTGGATTTACAGTTCAGTTTTATGTCTCCAACATACCAGCACCAACATTTATGGCGTGTTAAACTGTTTACATTATTTATATCATAACGAGGTAGATAGGGTACACTACAAAAGGAATAAATTGAAGTTCCGTGAGTAACTCTTTACTTACCTTCAACCTCGTCAACGGTTGAGTTCTTTCTGTCTTTTTCAACTACATAACAATAGTATCTTTTTTTTTCTCTAGTTTACTTTCTTGATAGCACAACTGAAATGGATGGATGATACCTTATTATATAGAAGGTAAAAACCTTTAATACATGCACATACATGCATATAAGTGCATGTCACATACATAGGGAAATCTTCTAGATACGGTAATTAATGCTGCATCGGGAGAGGTAAAAACTTGTAGTTCACAGCGTCCTACTTGCAAACCTATAACTGCTATGCACCTACTTTCGCTGATATTATCCATAATTTAAATAATTGATTTATTAGTCTCAAATCTAGCTTGCTTTGTGGGGAGAGAAACTGTCAGCGGATCATTTTAGTAATTCCACACTTGTTCAAACTGATTTCATTCCCTCTATTCACTGTTTTTCCTTCTTTCCTAATTTTGGTTGCCACTTAGAATTTCTACATAGTTATCTCTTTATTTTTTATTAGTTAAATTATTATTTTTTCCTCCGAGAAAAACATGTAAGCTTCACTTTTTCTTCCATGGTTGATTTCATATGACTTCTACTTATTTTTTCATCTCCATTAGTAAAATCAATCAAAACCAATCAATGTTAATAAAAAAACATAGGTTTTTGTGATATTCATTATGTATCTTTGTAGTTTTGTTTCTTTGGAGAAGAAAATCTTTTCGATGATTTATAGTTCTTCATGAAAAGTTTTATTTATACTTCTTTGTGTCAAAAAAGTTTCAATTTTATTACCAAATTTATATTTGATCATAAATGAAATTTCCATATTTTTGATATTATCTTTTTGAGGAAAAAATATATTCAAATATGTAGTATATTTTCAGATGTGGCATGATGTTTTATAACCTAGTGCAATTCAAATAAGTATGGAATACACAGTCAAAGGTTTGCTTTCCATTTTTTATAACTTTATTACGTAGAATATACAGTCAAAGATGTATTTAATTTAATTTTGAAAATACAAATTATAATTTAGGTAAGTTTGGATTTACTTAATTACAGCTTAAATTAATTATGATAAAACAAACAAAAAATCAGTTGTAATATATTTACTAAAATAATAAATTGAATATTAATTTAGATCTAATTTAAATATTTAAATTTAAAAATATTCTCACAATGACGAAGATGATAAATGATATGTTATTGTATATTTTATATCATAATCAATCAACCTAAAATTCTAAATATGTAAAATAATAAATACTTTGATTATACTGTAATATGAACAGGCGGATTAGAATTATGTTTTTCTAATCGCGGTTTTTTCTGGTTAATTTGTCAAAATATGCAAGATACTGGACTGATTTGCGATAGACAAAAAAATACAAATTAGCCGATTTTAATACTCATAAATATATAGACAGGTTGTATAGAAATCTAAATTCACATAATAACAAAGTTTACAATTAAATTTACATTAATATACTTAACTAACTCATACTCTCATTCTAATAATATACACCATATCGTAATATCATATAACCTTTAGAACAATTTTTTTGTTAGATAACAAAAGTTGTTATCATTTAAATTAAAAAATCTTATAATCATGAGACTTTTCATTAAAATTGAAGTCAAACTATTTATGTTGGTGTTTGGGCTACATAACATTTTTAATTAAATATGAATTTCACAAACATTATATAGAAAATATTATTGCCCCACACATATCTTCAATTACAATCTAATTCGCATAGCACATGTTAAAAATATGATAAAACATCAAAACTCATATTACATAATAAATCTAAAAACATATTATCTTCTCACTAAAAATCGTAGAATAAGAAAATCAACATATTTTAATTATTACAATATTTTGAAATTATTTCTCATTTTTGAAATTATTGAATTAGTTTTCAAAAATCTTTGCCCATTTTATATAATTCAAAATTTAGATTTTTAAAATTATACTCTGTGTAGACGTATAACTTAATTAAAAAGTATCCGATAAACATTAAAGCACATTTCGCACATTAAATCAATAAAATAATAAATTTTTCATTGCATATTGAGGATTACAAATTCAACATGTTCAGTCATAAACACTTAAGTTAGGCGTTTAAAAAAACTTAACCATGTGTGGGTATAGTGTCTAGTCTAACTATGAAATATGGAAAGAAACACAAAGTTGTGGGCAGTTTAATTTTGAACATATATTCACCTATAACATTGTTCAGAATCTACTTAAACCATATTTTTAAGAATTATTATCTTTTTTTCCTTAGCCAACACCTATTTTTCAGAATATTTTATTATTCTTATTTGCTTTTTTATTTTGTCTTACCGTTCTATTTTCAATTACAAACCTGACCATATTTCTTACACAACCATTTTCATTTTTAACTGTTTTTTGTTTCTTATACCTTTATCTTAATCACTTTAGATTACTGCTAAAAGATGACGTAAAGAACATATTAATTAATTAAAGGTGAAGTAATATAAAAATGCGATAGCATAATAAGATTATTTTATTTCTTTGAATTCATTACCATATAAAATTGAGAGCCAACAATAGAAAAGTTATCTTTTGAAACTCAATTCAAAAAATATATAATTCATCGATTTTTTGGAGAATATTGATTTTTATCAATTGAAGAAACAACAACATCTTCCGGTAGAATTTGGAACACAATGTCCAGTATCAAAACCGTGACCCATACAGTCAGTGACACATTCATAATGTCCGTACAAGATTGGCACGCATCGAGCATAGCAATTCCTTGGCTCTGCATATGTACAACCCATAATAAAATTAAAATTCTATATATTATGTCCAAGTAACAGTTTTCAGAAAAAAAAATCAAAATTCTTAAGATTATATATGAATATGATACACGCACATATAAATGATAATTTTATATTTTACATTTAAAAAAATAAACCTTCACAATTGCTTTATAAATGATCAAAGATAATTGAAAAAACATTTAAAAAAAAAATCTGTAAGAAACATTATACATGACAGAGCCAAAATTATTTTACATTGACCTTAAAATTGCCAATATTATTACAAGAAAAGAAAAGAAAAGAAAGAGAATTTTTTGTGATATCTATCATATATTTTTAGTGTTTTTTGTAGAGAAAAACATTTGTTCAATGATTCCATATTTAAAAGAAGGGTTCAAATTTTAATTATTAATTTAGAAATATCTAAGATAATGGAAAATAAGAAAACCAAAAAAAATAATTTTGTAAAAAGTATCATACTTGACGAGACCAAAACTTTGTCGTTGGACATTGAAATAGTCAAGGTTAATACAAGAAAAAAATAAACATAGGTTTCTGTGATATTCATTATGTATCTTTTTAGTTTTGTTTCTATGGAGAAGAAAATCTTTTCTATGATTATAGTTCTTTATGAGAAGTTCTATTTATACCTCTTTATGTCAAAGAAAAGGTTAAATTTAATACCAAAACTTTTATTTGACCATAAATGAAATTTCCATATTTTTATATTATCTTTTTGGGAAAAAATATATTCAAATATGCATTATATTTTCAGATATGGCATGATGTTTTATAATTTAGTGTGAAGTCAAATAAGTATGGAATACACAGTAAAAAGATTTGCTTTGCATTTTATACTAACTTTATTACGTAGAATATACAGTTAAAGAAGTACTTAATTTAATTGCAAAATTTCAAATAATAATTTAGGTAAGTTTTGATTTTATTAAATACAGGTTAAAATAGTTATAGTAAAACAAAAAATCAGTTGTTATATCTTTACAAAAATGATAAACTGGAAATTAACATATATTTAATTGAAATATACAAATTTAAAAATATTTTTAGAGAATTCAGCCAAAAATATTTTAAACTTTACAGAATTTGCCAAACAGCACGAAGTGGGTTTAGCTAAATAAACATTCAAATTTTGTTGATTTTCAAAAATAATAACAAATTTTTCGTTAACTAGTCAAATTAACACACCGTTTATAAAATTAACATAATTTTTAAACATCATTAACTCCAATGTTACTGTTAGGATTAAATCGATACTAAAATCTGCAATTTTTAAAAAATTTGCCTCCACCTAGGTTTGAACTTGCAACCTAAGGAAAAATTCTTAGGTTCACCCCTATGGGTGAATTCATTCATTCACCTCCTCTCATTTTAGCCAATAAGAATTTACCATATAATATTATTTTTAAATAAAAATAAAAAATTAAAATCACAAGATTATAAAAATTAGAATTTAGGGTTTAGTTTTAATTTTAACTTTTTTAAAAGGTTTAGAGATTATGATTTAAGTGTTTAAAGATTAGAATTTAGGATTTAAAGATTATAATTTAGGAATTAGGGTTAAATTCTGAAACTAAAACAAATAATTATGTAATATATGTATTTACTAAAAATATATTTTTATTAAAAATAATTCCAATTAGTGTTTAGTTTTTCTTTATTTAAAATTCTAAAAATAAAACAAATAATTATGTAAAAATATATTTTTATCAAAAATAATTCTACATAAACTTTAATATTATGTTTGGGTTCACTATTTCCAATTTAGTGTTTAGTTTTTCTTCATTTAAAATTCTGAAAATAAAACAATTAACTATATAAAAATATATTTTTATTAAAAATAATTCTACATAAACTTTAATATTATGTTTGGGTTCGCTATTTCCAAATTAGGGTTTAATTTTTTTTTATTAAGAAAAATTATAATTTAGTATTATGTTTGAGTTCACTATTTCCAATTTAGAGTTTAGTTTTTTTCATTTAAAAATTCGAAAATAAAACAAATAATTATGAAAAATATATGTTTTATTAAATATAATTCTACATAAACTTTAATATTATGTTTGGGTTCACTATTTCCAAATTAAGGTTTAGTTTATTTCATTAAAATAAAATATTTAAAATGTGTTATTTTGATAAATTACCTTAATTGATTTTATTATATGGCAAATTCTCATTGGTTAAAATGAGAGGGAGTGAATGAATGAATTCACCCCTAGGGGTGAACCCAATAATTGTTCCAACCTAAGGGTGTATAAGGGATACTTTTGTCACTAAGACAGTGACACTTTCGAACAAAGGGATAATATAATTGTTTTTATTACTCTCTAACATGATTTCAGGGGAAAATAGGTTTCCAACTTCGATCTAGTGGGGAAATAGAATTAGAACTTTAATAAAGAGGGAATTAGAATGAGGGTCAAACTTCAGGGAGATCTATTATTATATGAAAGTTCTCTGGGTGAAATAGATCGTTCTCCCTTTCAGTACAGGCATAACAATCTGTTGATAGTCTAGGAGACCTCTCATATCTCTTAGAAGTATCAAGGCACTTCACCGAGTTTCATCATCATTCACAGATCCATCTCACACTACTTCATTCCGTGCATCATCAAATATCACACTCAACTCGCCACAACCATTGGAGAGCATTCCAGGGCTTGATCCTCACACCTAGGATCATATCAAGTGGTATCAGAGCAGATCTCCAAACCCAGGTTGTGTCATTTCATGTTCTGCAACTTTTTGTCTTTTCATATTCTGATCAGAACGAAAAGTTTAAGGTTCAAACTGGTTAAGTTCGTGCTATTTAGAGCCTGATATATCTAGTTCATGCCTTTAATTCATCAGAAACCCAAAAGGAATTTCCGAAAATCTAGAGAAAACAAATTAAGGTTTATTTCAAAAACTGCAGTAATTTCATGAACTGTTGCGTTTTATGTTGCTTTAAAACTATTGTCTGTTTTGTTTTGTGAGCATCTTTACTGGCCTTTTTATCTGTCATCTGAACAGGTACAATGGAGGAGTCGGCTCATGACAAAGAAGATCCTGCGAATTCAAGTGGACCAGCCAACAAACTTATGATGGACGCTATGATGGTTCAGATGATGTCTCTTATGCGGCAAGAATTTGAAAGCATGAGATCAGATATGGAGAAGATGGTTTCAGAAAAGCCAGGGAAGAGTCATGACCATTCGGCTTCTGAGCAATACTACAGCAACTCTTCTAGAGCTCGATCATCAAGGAGGAGAAGCAATGATAGAGAAGAGAGACAGCCACGGTCTATTGATCCTATGAGCAGTCTTAAGCTCACCATTCCTGAATTTAGAGGCACTGCCGATCCCAAAGAATATTTGGAGTGGGAAAAGAAGATGAACTTGTATTCAATTGCAGAAACTACACCACCGAACACAAGCTAAAGCTGGCGCCTACAGAATTTAAAGATTATGCTTTAAGTTGGTGGGATAACCTAGTCACAACAAGGAGAAGAATTGGAGAAGATCCAATTGACTCATGGAATCAATTGAAGACCATCATGAGGAGGAGATTTTTCCGAGTCATTATCATAGAGAGCTGCACTTCAAGCTAAGAAACTTAACCCAAGGGAGCCGATCTGTTGAAGAGTACTACAAGGAGATGGAAACTCTCATGATAAGAGCTGATATTCGTGAAGATAGGGAAGCGACCATGGCTAGATTCATGGGAGGACTGAACAGAGACATTATAGACCGCTTGGAGGTGCATCACTGTGTGGAGCTTGAGGAAATGTTGCACAAAGCCATCATGTTAGAGAAACAGCTCAAAAGAAAAAGCTTCAAATCTAACTATGGGTCTAGGAAACCGAGCTATTCAAGGGATGAGAAAACGGGTTTTCAGAAAAAATTCAAGCCATTCTCCAAAGCTAAGGGTGAAGAACAGAGTGTTAAGGGAAAAGAGATAGTGACCCGCTTCTAAAAACAGAGATATTCAGTGTTACAAGTGCAAGGGATATGGTCACTATGCGAGTAGCTGTTCTAACAAGAAGATTATGATCATAAAGGAAAATGGAGAAGTAGAGACTGAGGAAGAACCATCTGATGAAGAACAAATAGAGATGCCTGCCCGATGGGAACTTTTGGTCACTAGAAGAACTCTGAATGTACAAACCAAGACCGATGGAGATGATCAAAGAGAAAACTTATTTCACAGCCGGTGCATAGTTCAAGATAAGGTGTGCAGCTTGGTTATAGATGGTGGTAGTTGCACTAATGTGGCCAGTGAGACTATGGTGGAAAAGCTAGGACTAAAGGTGATGAAGAGACCGAAACCTTACAAGCTGCAATGGGTGAATGAGGCAGGAGAAATGGAGGTCAAAAATCAAGTTATGGTGCCATTGTCGATAGGCAAATACAAAGATGAGATTCTGTGTGATGTTTTTCCTATGGATGCGGGGCATATCTTACTTGGGAGGCCATGGCAATCAGATAGAAGGGTTACGCATGATGGTTTCACCAACCATTATTCATTTGACTATCACGGCAAGAAGACTACCTTGGTACCATTACTCAAGAAGTTCAGCAAGATCAGATCGCTATGAAGAGGAGTAAAGTGCAAAATAACTCAGCAAACTCTCCATCTACAAGCCTCATGATCACTAAACCACCAAAACTTTCTGTTGGTTTTTAAAGAATGTTTTAATCTTAACATGCCGATGCAGGATATTCCTAGCAAGATTAAACTACGTTTGCAGGAATTCAAATATGTATTTCCAGAGGAGAACCCGCAAGGATTGCCACCAGTAAGAGGCATTGAGCATCAGATCGATTTTATATCTGGAGCCTCTCTTCCAAAAAAGCCGGCTTATAGGACCAATCCTGTGGAGACCAAAGAGTTTCAAAGGCAAGTTACTGAGCTCATGAAAAAGGGACATATTCGTGAGAGTATGAGCCCATGTGCAGTACCAGTCTTGCTTGTGCCAAAGAAAGATGGCAGTTGGAGAATGTGTGTAGATTGCAGAGCCATCAACAATATCACGGTGAAGTATCGACATCCTATACCTAGATTAGATGATATGCTTGATGAATTACATGGCTCTAGCGTCTTTTCTAAGGTAGATCTTAAAAGTTGATATCATCAGATTAGAATGAAAGAAGGTGATGAATGGGAAACTGGTTTTAAGACTAAGCAGGGTTTATACGAATGGTTAGTTATGCCATTTGGATTAACAAATGCACCCAGCACGTTTATGAGATTGATGAATCATGTTCTTAGAGCTTATATAGGTCATTTTGTTGTGGTATATTTTGATGACATCTTGATTTACAGCAAAAGCTTAGATGAACATGTAGAACATCTTAGAAAGGTCTTAAAAGTGCTTCGAAAGGAAACCTTTTATGCAAACTTAAAGAAATGCACTTTTGGAACAGATAACCTTGTCTTTTTAGGATTTGTTGTGAGTGCAGATGGAATCAAGGTTGATGAGGAAAAGATTAAAGCAATCAAAGATTGGCCAAGTCCAAAATCTGTGGGAGAAGTGAGAAGTTTTCATGGACTTGCGGGGTTCTATAGGTAGTTTGTCAAAGACTTTAGCACTTTAGCAGCCCCACTCACCGAAGTTATCAAGAAAAATGTGGGATTTAAATGGGAGCAAGCTCAGGAAGAAGCCTTTCAAATTTTAAAGGACAAATTCACTCATTCCCCGGTGTTATCTCTCCCTGACTTTACTAAAACTTTTGAAATAGAATGTGATGCCTCAGGAATTAGTATTGGTGCTGTTCTTATGCAGGAGAAAAGACCTATTGCATTCTTTAGTGAGAAACTTGGAGGAGCTACACTGAATTATCCAACATATGACAAAGAGCTTTATGCGCTTGTGAGAGCTCTCCAAACATGGCAACATTATCTCTGGCCCAAGGAGTTTGTCATTCACACTGATCACGAGTCTCTCAAGTACCTCAAGGGTCAACAGAAGCTAAACAAAAGACATGCTAAATGGATTGAGTTCATCGAAACCTTTCCATATGTCATCAAATATAAGAAAGGTAAAGATAATGTTGTTGCTGATGCATTATCTCACAGGAATGTTCTCTTAAACTCTCTAGAGACTAAGCTACTCGGCTTTGAACATATCAAGAGTCTTTATCCTACTGATGCTGATTTTAGAGACATATACGCTTCATGTGAGAAGTTTGGAAGTAGAAAATACTATAGGGTTGATGACTTTCTATTCTTGAAAACCGTTTGTGTGTGCCTAACTCTTCTATTAGAGACCTCTTTGTCAAAGAAGCTCACGCAGGTGGACTAATGGGTCATTTTAGCGTTGCAAAAACTCTGAGCACAGTCCAAGAGCACTTTTATTGGCCACATATGAAGAAAGATATCGTAAAAGCAGGTGAAAGATGTGTTACTTGCAAGCAAGCTAAGGCTAAGAAACAACCACACGGTCTGTATACTCCTTTGCCTATTCCTTTGCATCCATGTCATGATATTTCTATGGACTTTGTTGTTGGTTTGCCTAGGACTAAGACAGGAAAGAATTCTATTTTTGTGGTTGTAGATAGATTCTCTAAGATGGCTCATTTCATTCCATGTAACAAAACTGATGATGCCATGAACGTTGCTAAGTTGTTCTTTAGAGATATTGTGAGATTGCATGGCATGCCTAGAACTATAGTTTCTGATAGAGATGCTAAGTTCCTTAGTTTATTTTGGAAAACTCTCTGGTCTAAGTTAGGAACTAAGTTGCTTTTCTCTACCACATGTCATCCGCAATCAGATGGTCAAACTGAAGTGGTTAATAGGACCTTGTCTACTTTGTTGCGTGTAATGATTAAAAAGAACCTTAAAACTTGGGAAGAATGTTTAGCACATGTAGAATTCGCTTATAATCATGCTAAGCATTCTGCATCTAAGTTTTCCTCATTTGAGATTGTTTATCGGTTCAATCCCATCTCACCTTTGGATCTAATGCCTTTACCTTTGAGTGAAAGAGTTAGTTTGGATGGAAAGAAAAAGGCAGAACTTGTGAAGCAGATCCATGAGAAGGCGCGTATCAACATTGAGAACTAGACAAAATACTATACCAAGCACGCCAACAAAGGCAGAAAGGAGGTAACCTTTGAAGAAGGTGACATGGTGTGGATTTATCTAAGGAAAGATAGATTTCCCAATGAAAGGAAGTCAAAGCTAATGCCACGCATTGATGGACCATTCAAAATCATCAAGAAGATCAATAACAATGCCTACCAGCTGGATCTTCAAGGTAAGTATTATGTGAGTTCAAGCTTCAATGTTTCTGATTTAGTTACTTTTCTTGTAGAAGATACAGATTTGAGGTCAAATACTTTTCAAGTAGGAGTGGATGATATGATCATGGCCGGCCTTGGAACTGAAAAAGCTAATGGAGAAGAGGGAGAGCTTGAACCAGAGGTTAAGGAAGCTAGATAGGGAGACAAGGAGCAACTGGAACCTGCGGAAGTAAATGGAAAAGAAGATAATGATTTATATCTTCCTCCTGGCCCAATGACAAGATCAAAGGCAATAAAATTCAAGCAAGCGTTTCACAAGCTACTACACTCTATTCAGAGCAATCTTAAGTGTGCTAATCCAACTACACTGGTTGTGATCCAAGCTACTTAAGAGTTCATCAAGAAAGGTGTTGTGACTTGTGCTTTTTTTCCCTTCGTTTGGTTATGTCCCATTGGGTTTTCCAAACAAGGTTTTTAATGAGGCTTGTTCACAACACTATAATAAGAGGCCTCTTGATGAAACCCAGCCCATTTTATTTACCAGATCCGTCCAAGGAAGAGGAGGAGCCAATATTTGAATTCAAATTTGGTTTTTAGAGTTTCAATAAGTCATTAGTTGTCTTTGTCATTTTCTAGGCGTGGGAAACTCTATATGTATTACTCTTTCTCTTTTCTTTCATTTTATCAAACCTTTTATTCTAAAACTTTCTCTCTAAATTGTTTGATCAAGCTTGTTTAGTGAATTCGGATCTTTATCCTTTCATTACAGGCATAACAATCTGTTGATAGGCTAGGAGACCTCTCATATCTCTTAGAAGTATCAAGGCACTTCACCGAGTTTCATCATCATTCACAGATCCATCTCACACTACTTCATTCCGCACATCATCAAATATCACACTCAACTCGCCACAACCATTGGAGAGCATTCCGGGGCTTGATCCTCACACCTAGGATCATACCAGGAGGAGAGGTCACATCCCCGATGTCCTAGGCCTAATCCAGAAGGTTCAGGATAAAAATAAGTGTGATCCACACAGAGAAACAGAGAATGGAGCCAGCCAGTGAGAAAGCCTCGACAGTCTGGTCCTAGTATCGAGGTATCCGGGCCAGGTATGAATAATCATATAAGCAGGAAACACTGTTCTAATTTCCCTCTATTTGACAATAGAAATTTGCCTTATTCTGATTCAATTGCCCATGCCCTTACAAACCCACGAGATTGGCATTTAATGCACCATTCTTATATGTGTCAGGTGACAATGACCATTCGCATAAGCCAGAGGAAACACAGAGGTTCAGCCAAGGCCATACCGCATCCGAACCGCCGACCCAACCTGTACGCTGAGAACGAATGAGACGTGCCAAAAAAGTGGTCTTGCAGCAGGCAGAACACGCCAAAGAAAGTTTGTGACGCCACAAGCATGAAGCAAGCACAAGATTCGGATCCAGTCAAGTCGGATCGTGGGCCGATCCACCCGACTCGCGACCCAAAGACCGATCCGGTATACTAATCTTGATCAGGTAAAATCCTATAAATACTTTGTTCCTTCCAACGAGGAAGGGACTCACTCTTTTTGCGAGCTGAAGGCTCATATTACCTCTCTAGATACTTGTGATCTTTAAGCCTTAGCATCTTACACTTTCCGGTCATAACTTTGACCATCTCTCCACTTTTTCTCCACAGAGGTTCCTAAACTGTGGAGCATTTCTACCCACAAACTCTTTTATTTCTTTTTTCACCTCAAAAAGTCCATCACCACTCAAAGGCCCGAGTCGATTCCACCTTCCTCAGGAATGCTGGACTCACTTTCCTTCTCTTGTTTCCCGATCCCTTTCCTCTCTTCGATTAGCCACTTCGTGGTTTTTTCACTGTTTTCTGACTTGAGCTTCGGAGAGCCATCAGAAGACACCCCAATCGTGTTTTCTGGGCTTTCATATATTTTCTGGTTTTGTAAGAGACTTGCCCCCGTAGAGGACTAAAAATCCCCTAAACGGTTTGGCGCTAAAAGAAGAAGAAGGGGGGGGGAGGCAACACTCACTACAAGAAAACAGAGATTTAGCGACTGCACATAACGACTAATACAGCAGTCGCAAAATGTACCGACTGATTCGCGACTGAATTGCAACCACGATACTACTAAACGCGTGATGTCGTTTAACAGTCGCTTATTTGAGACCAATATATACAGTCGTTAATTGGTCGCTATTTAACGGCTACTTTGCGACTGTTTTTGCTGGTCGGAGAAAACAAAAACACGTGTCCTACGTATTCAGGTTGGTTTACTTTTTTTTGCGACTAATAAAGTGCCGTCGCATGTTAGTCGCATGTTAGTCGCTATGTAGTCGCATATATATATATATCTATATTCAGAGCTTGCAACTTTTTCCATTCATTCACATACACTATCAATTGAATATAAGATATTTTTGGAAGTGTTTTTTAGTTAAGAAACTAACATATGTGCATTTTTTTAAAATATGAAATATGTTATGTGCATTCACATGGATATGTGCATTTTTAAAAAACTAACAAATGTACATTTTAAGTAAGTTACATAAAATCATTTAAAATAACTAAGTTACATACTAAGTTATTTACATAAACTTTTTAAAAATAGTAAGTTACATATAATTTTTCCAAATAATTTCTAAATAAATAAGTTATGATGTATGAGAAAAAGTATACTTATGCTGCTTGTTTAAAAAAATTAAGTTACTTATGTTGTGACTGAATTGCGACAGAATACCTTCTACTAGTCCTAAAATTAAGCCGCCAATTAACCCCGCCATAAACCCAAAATCAGGCCCAATTATTTTCACAAGCCCGCTTAACAAACACAGAAATTTTGCTAAGTGTTCGAAGTTTCCCTAATTCCCAAATTTTAGAAACCCTAATTACGCCAAATCCTCTCTTCGATTCTGCATTGAATTGTGGATTCTTGCTTGAATCTTTGATCCCGGCTGTTTCTAACCTCCCTTTCGATCCCAAATCCCAATTTCTCTCTTCGATTCTCACCCAAATCCTAATCCAAACCTCTGTTCAAACCTCTATTTCGAACCTAAATCGTAAGCCGAGTTTCTGTAATCTCCGATGGCAGGCGGTGGAAGGAAGAAAGGACAAGGGGGAGCTTCAACGTCAAAGAAGAGGGCAGCCAACGGTTCAGCTTCTGAGGTCAGAACTCCATCACCGCTACCGAGTAGGTATGATTTCATTCCGGCATCATCTCCACCACCGATTGTCCCCAATTTCTCACCGCCTTTGAACGTACGTGATTATCCACCTCTGATGGAGCTTTTCCAGGAGTCTCAACCACCACCTCAACAACGAAGGTCAGAGTAGTCTCAACTTCGTTTCTCTGCTTCTCCTCACCAGCGTTTTCCAGACCAATCTCCTCGTCACTCTGCATCACCTCAACCACACTCTCAACCAGGCGCTTCTCCACGATCTCAGCAAGGAGCCTCTCCACACTCTCAGTGAGGAGCCTCTCCACAGTCTCAGCAACGAGCCTCTCCACACTCTCAGCGAGGATTCTCGCCACTCTCTCATGAAGCTCGCAGTGATGGCGAAGAAGCTCCATCGGAGGATGATTCAGAAGGTGAAGACGGTATTCCCAGTCTCGCAGAAGACCAGCTGAGAATTCTTAATGCTTTGCTCACAAGCCTGGGAGGGAAGCTTACACCACAGTACTCTCCCCCATAGAGAAGCCGGGTACAACATGGTAAGAACTTAATTTTTAATTCCTAATGGTACATGTTTGTGGCTTAATGCTTAATTTTTGTGTCTTAATGCTTTGCATAATGTTAGTGCATTGCTTGATGTTTGTGTCTTAATGCTTTGTTTGTCTCCATTTTGTTTAATGTTTGTAGGTTTGGTCGTGACAAGTCTGCACTGACCCGGAAGATTACCAAAGTCTTCACCAACAAATTTGATGGTCCCTTTTATAGCTGGAGACGAGTGCCTCGTGAAAGACAAGAGAGATACTTTGTTAAATTCGCGGTAATGTTATAGTGTTTCATTTACAACAGTTTTTTGATGACTAATATCTTCTTTTCTCTAAGTATAGTGTTTTACTTACTAACATCATCTCCTTCTCTATTGTTATTGTAGAAAACTCACACATGGGATCAATTAATTACCGGCGTGGTTCAGGCGAATTTTGAGAGCATATGTAAAAGCAGGATGAAAGATATGGTCAGCAGAGCAAGAACTTCACGCGAGCAACCGCACTGGATTGGAGATACCCTGTGTAGAAAGATGACTGCGTTTTGGGACACAGAGAAATCAAAAGAGAAGAGTTCAACCACATCAGCAGCTCGGATGTCTGAACGTGGGACTAGGTCCTCATGTTCACTATTCAGGTCAAAAGTCCTATGTACAAATCCAACAGGAAATGGTATGTTCATCTTTTTCTCTTAGTATATAATTGTTTGAGTCTTGGGAAGAAGATTCTTGCTTATACATTAACCTTTTTCTTATCATTTCAGGAAGATGAATTGGGAAGACCTGTGAGTCTTGGTGAAGTTTTCATCAAGACTCATACAAAAAAAGATGGTACTTATGTTGATGGAAAGGCGCAGATAGTTGTTGAAACATATAAGAAGAACCTGCAAGAGAAGTTGTCTGCACTCGGGTCTTCAGAGCTATCCATAGAAGAGGAGAATGACCTATTTCTTCAGGTATATTATGGTTTTTTTCTCTCCAATAAGTGTTTTTTTCTATGAGTTTTGGTGAAGTTTGAATGATGTGTTTGAATGATCTGTTTCTTTTCAGTCCACTATCATGAGTGAAAGAGGAGTTCCATAAGGAGTTGGAAGCCTCTCACAATCACATGTTAATGGAAAGCGGAAGTATCTGGGAAGCTCCTCAGCATACAACAGCCTTCACGAACAGCTACAACAATCTCAGCGAGAGATAGAAGTACAAGCGGCTGAAAATGCAAGACGTGAAGAAGAGTTTTTGGCTACACAAGCTGCACAACAAGCGAAGATTGATCAACTCACACTGGTTGAAAGGTATTTAACTCAAACTGATCCTAAGTTTGCAGACTTTTTGGCTACACAATCTGCATCGACTGCACAAACTACTACTGCTGATCCAAACTCAAACTGATCCTAGGTTTCTCTCTTATCTCTTTTTTGAATGTCGACTGATGTTGGTTGTAGACTGTTATCTTTTGTAGCCCTTTTTTGAACTTATCTCCAATGGTTGTATATGGTACCATTGGAGATTGTATGGGTTATATCTTTTGTTTACAAAGACAATGTATGGTTTATGTAATGTAATTTAATTTGGTTTCATATGCTTTTACAATTTTTGAATATTGTTTTTACGTGTTTCAGAATTCAGATCAGTATTGTTTTAGGATAAGTCGTATAAGCAATACTAAATTGTAATTCTGATGTTAACAATTGTCACAAAACAGTCGGTATTCAGTCGTTATTTAGTCGCAATGTAGTTACAATTCAGTCGTAAAATGGTAACAATTCACGACTGATATACTACTACTCGGTGACAGACCATTACGACTAATATAAAGTCGCACAATAGTCGTAAATTCAGTCGTTAATCAGTCGTAACATTTACCGACTATTTTGCGACTGTTTCCCGTCGACGACAGATTAGTCGATCATCACTCGCAAAATTGCGACGAAAGTACGACTGCAGCAATTTGCAACGAAGAATTACCTACAAACAAATTCAGTCGCAAATTAGTTGCATATATAGAATTAGTGACTGATATGCGACTGTATTTGCTGTCGCTAAATCTCTGTTTTTTTTTAGTGACTCTCCAAACAAAACTTACCCAAAGCAGGTCAAAAGAAGATTCAGACCACAAAATCCGGGATACACAAGTCCAGAGAAAAGAAGAGAGAAAAAGGAAGGAGAAAGGAAATGAACACCCCTAGATGATGGCATACAGACAACCAGCAAACAAGGCGCGCCCACCCGCTACGGAAGAAGATGGAAAAGTTGACCAGAGAACACTGCTCCAGCCGCAGGACCCACAGTCCGTGCCCATGGAAACAATTTGCAAAGAAGCCTAGACAAGAACCAGGACATACAAGCGTGTTAACAGAAGATGCTGGAAGCGGCGACAGAGCCCAGAATCAAACTAACTAAGGAGTATGAGTGACAGCAGAGGACACACGTCACCACGCAGTCCCGAGAAATGACATTCTGCAGCGGCTATGAGCAAATATGTTACGCTACGCTGACGATCCAAGAAAGTACTACAGTAAAAGCTGAGAGAGGGGAACTATCCCCGCAAGCACCTACCATGATCTTCGAACACATGAGCCCTACTGTGACTGCGGGCCATCTATACCCGACCCCAACCGAGGGGGAGGAGAATGAGCCTTACGATCCTCTGTTCCTCTCCTACGTAGATTGAGGACATATCATAGAAGTCCAGGTCGGTCCAGACACGAGAAGCCTCCCCTACCAGGTGAGCGAGACTCCCGAGGAATATTGGGAGAAAGTATATGGAAAGAAGGTAAGATCGAGACTCGACTGCAGACATGGAAAAGGTCGGTCATGAACCCAAGCCTGCGCAAAACCCAAAGCTGCAAAAAGCAGGAAATAATTGGAAGAAGTCGGAGCGTGTCACCCGTGAGGACATGCAGCAGTTCGCTGAATTGAGTGACCGCGCGGTGGAGAGAGTCGATTGGAAAGAGAGACCAATACGTGGAAAAAAAGTGAGATGGAACCGCCCGCACAGACACGTTCTCATACTCGTAACACAAGAAGGAAACAAAGTGGGCTTACTGCACAATAATCTATGAAAATACAGATAGGAGCCATGAGCTAACGGTTACACAAACAGAATAGTAGCAAAAAAAAAATTATCTTCAGTAGGAACGACGGCCTGGGAAGCCCGAGGCAAATAAGTGGTCGACACGGAGCTGTGGAGACGAGTAGTACAAGAACGCAGATCCACTCCTCGCCAAGTAGATGCTGACAAAACTCGTAGCCCAATTACACTCCTGCAAAGGAAAAAAAGAGGTTGAGGTGTCGCGAGATCAGAGTCGGGCTTCGAAAGAAAACGACAGAGGAAAGGGAAGATTACTGGCACAGAGACCCGGGTAGAAAAGCTAAAGAGAGGAGAACCGGAAGACCCAGGGATCCTGGCGACTTCTCGAAAGGCGTTGGATCGTGGGTGGCCAGACTGGAAAAAGGAAGGCTACAAAGAGGAAATGACGGGTGACCTCGAATAAGCCGTCCAAAGATGTACCGGGAGACTAGCAAGTGATAACAACGTATTTTTGACAACTTTTATGGATCTTCTTTAAATGCTTTTCTAAGTCTTTTTATTTATTTTAAGTGTTTTTATTATGGTTTTCTAGTATTTGTAGTTTCAAGATTCTTTTCAAGAAACTTAGGTAGAAGCTTAGCAAAATCGATAGAAGACAAGATTTTTAGCTCAGAGTCAAACCGTCAGAAGTTCATCCTCAAATCAAGACCTTCTCACTGTGTGATTTAGCTCAAATTTGGAGACCTTAAAGATGGAGTAACTAGCTTTCCACCACACTTGACATCAGGAAAATCCAACAGTTCAATCAAAAGTTACGTGAAGAGCAAGATGTCCAGTCAAGCAGCAGGCCAGCCTTGCGGACCGCAGCCAACACTTGTTTTCCTCTGGTCGCACAACCTCTGACCGCAGAGAATCAACGTTCAGACCCAAGAAGCCCATTTCTGAGCCCAATCGATTGCTTTCTTCAAGAAAACTCTAAGTGACGTCCAGCCCATAAATACTTGTTTTTGAGAATCCTAGGTTGTATGATATCGTGCCATATTGTATGCTATCTTATTTTTAGAGTTGTTTAGTAGTGTTAGGTTTAGGGAGATAGAAACCTATCTCTTGAACCCTCTTTGTTTATTTTTCTATACCGATTTCAATTCAGCTTTTCAGCACTATGTTTTTGCTTTCTTTAATCATGTCTTAGTAGTTTACTTGTTGGGTTTAAGAGAATTTTTGATGGGATCATATATGCTCGATGAGGATCGCATGAGCTATAAAGTCGAATCCTAGAACATTTTCTTCGAAACTTATTTTTAATGCATGAGAGTAGCGTCATGAACTATAATTTAATTTAGGTTCATAGTATTGCGATTGTTTTCATTAGGGGCCAGATCTAGTTTGAGAAGAGCAATTTTTCCATAGGAGACGAAAGCTACATATGGGTGAGTTGTAAATGTAGATGAGTCTAGTGCAAGATTGCATACATTTGTGGCCGGGGCCAGAGATGAAAGCTACTGGTTCAGGGTCGTGGATGACAGTTGATTATGATCACGACAGTGACATAGTCATACCTTCGTGCTCGAGTTCTAAAAGTTTTAGCTAAAATATTTTACAATACTATTTAGCAATGTTTTTAATCGTTTAGACCCTAGAGATATTTCCCTGACAACCTAGCGCCTAGTTTTTATAAGTCTTACATCGATCTTCATTTAAGCTTTTCGTATTAGGTTATTTTCACTTCCCAGCCAATTTTTCTTTAAGTCTTTAGATTAGATCATTTTTAGTTTCAATCAATTTTTCCTTTATTTTTTTAGTTTAGGATTTACGTTTTAGAGACACCAAACCTTTTAAAACTGATTTTGTTCTATACTTCCTTACTTAAATCTCTTTTAAAGTTTTTTGCAGAAAAGATCCTCATTCCCTGTGGATTCAATCCCTAAGTACTACAATCGATTAGTTGTGCACTTGCGGCTTTAATTGATTCTATTAGGGTAAAACTTGTTCCCCTTAAGTTTTTGGTGCCGTTTCCGGGGAATGCAAACATTTTCTATTCCACAAAACCCTAGAAAGGTTATGCAACAACTGGTTCAACTCATGTATGAGTTGCTGGAAAAACACATCAAGAGCCCGCTTCGGGTGATTTCGACCAAGGACTAAGATACTGAGAAACAAAAATTTCCTTTGCATGCACATATCTTGGGTAAGGTTATAAGGCGTAAGGATTATTGGCCATAAAGAATATTGCCTACCAGACATACCGAATGGACTAAACCCATCAGTGCAAAAACCAATATATATAGTCCGCTTAGATTTAGCAAAGTCTGAATGTACGGCGTTAAAGTGTTTCCATGATTTCCCATTTGACGGGTGAGTCATTTTCGAATGCTCTGCATGCCATCTCATCGATATCTTATTCCACCCAGAAGTTTGCGGCTTATATCTCGGTTTTTGGCAAAACTGACATTCCTGCAACTTATCGTCATCTCTTCAGAAAACCATACAATTATCAACACATACATCTATCATCTCTGAAGTCAACCCAAGACTAAAAACCAACTTCTGTTTCTCGTAGTATGTTTCGGCGGCCAATTTATCTTCTGAAAAATACTGTTTAATAAGATCAGTCCAATCATCCATGCAAACTTCTGCTATATTACGATCAGTCATAATAGTCATCATCCTAGCTGCTAATAACAATTTAGACAGTCCTTCTCTACATTCATCGTAGAGTGGCTGTTTTGCAGCGTTTAACAAATCATAAAAGCGTTTAGTATCTGCATTGGGTTCCTCAACTATATCATCATACATGTCATGGAATGCATCAATAACCATATCATATATCCTATCATGATCTTGACCCTCAAACTGATGTTCACTACTTTGATAATAATTCGATGCATCAAAATCATCACTATGGCCTTCATCTTGATTACTACTACTCCCAGTATTCCTACCAGATGGCCACCAAATACTTTCACCATAACCCTCTCCATATTGATATCAAATAAAGTATTGCGGCATAAACTCTTTATTTAATAAATGCCTTCCACATTGTTTCGATTAAAATATGTTTTCTGTTCTTTCATTAAAGACAAGGACAAAAGATCTTCCCGCTTTCTATGGTTGTTTGCATATTGCCGGCATGATACATGAATATTTCTAGCCCGTTCTTGTATTCTTCCGTCAACCCTCCCTCTGAATCTTCATGTATATACATACACTTTCGTAGATATAGACATTTTAATTTTACTTGTATTTTTTATTAAAATAAGATAAATTAAAACTCATAAAAATTATACTCAAAAACTCAAAGACAAGTTTTTTTTTTTGTTTTGGTAGAATTATGTTAGAAGTGAGGGGGTATATATAGAACTATAGTTTGGGTAGCAACAAATTTGCATTGAAAAATTATATTGGATTTACATCGATAAATATTTTACATAGAGATTACATCGAAACTATGCAAAATTCAATTCTTCGTAAATTTCATGTAATATTTACGTCAGACTTACGACGAAAATATACAAGTCGTAAATCCATCGTAACATTATGTCGAAATAATTTTGATAGAAATCCGTCTGTTTCTTGTAATGTATCCTTGACCCCTTCTGCCAAGTCTTCTCAACCTTCACTACCCTTCGAGGGAATCCTCCATCCCAAAGGGGAGAATCCTCCTCAGTATCAATGATATCCTTCTTTTTATGGAATGTCCGAGGTTTAAATGACCCAGATAAGCATCTTGCTTTTGTACAGCAGCTAAATACTATGAAACCCCTTTCTGGAGCCCTTTTAGAAACCCACATTAAGGAACCTAACCTAAACCTTGTTATGTCTTCTTCTTGCCCGAACTGGAACTTCCTCTCGAACCATGCTTCTGATCCTGATGGTCGTATCATCATTATCTGGAAGCATCCTCTCACTGCCTCTCTATTATGTCAAACATCACAAGCGCTTACCTGCAAGATATATATGGTAGGTGGACTCAATTTCATTTACACCTTTGTGTATGCTGCTAATGTTCGAAAAGCAAGAACTGAGCTCTAGTGTCACCTAATCGACCTTCACCAATTGTACTCCTTGGACTCTAGACCTTGGATTGTCAATGGTGATTTTAACCAAGTTATCCACCATGCCGAGCACTCATCTCCGTCAGTTAAACCATCAGACCCCAGACATGATGGAGTTCAGAAACTGTCTCCTTCAGATTGGCCTCTTTGACCTCTGATTCTTTGGTCCTCCTTTCACCTGGTCCAATAAGAATCCTATTGCTTCTGTTGCAAAAAAGCTGGATTGGCTTCTTGTTAATGATAGTTAGCTCTCTGCCTTCCCCAATAGCTTCGTTGAGTTCATCGCCCCTGGCCCCACCTCTGATCACTGACCTTGCCTCCTCAAATTAGCCTCTCCCCTTCCATCCCATGGAATCAAACCTTTTAATTTCTTTAATTTCCTTACTAAACACCATAAATTCATCCCCACGGTCGAGACTGCTTGGAATCTTGCCAGACTCTCTGGTCCCTCCCAGGGCGTATCTCTTGCAGTCTTTTGTTTCAAACTGAAAGCTCTTAAAATGTCCCTGAGAGATCTAAACAAGGAGAACTTCTCTGGTATCTAAGAGAAAGTGAGTGAAAATAACCTTTTGCTTCAAAATGTGCATGTACAGGTGTTTCAAAACCCATCTCCTTAGCTTCTTCAGGAGGAAAGAGATCTGCAATCAAAGTAGAATTTTCTAAGGGAAATTGAGGAGAGTTTCTTCAAGAAAAAATCTCGGATTAACTGGCTGTCTGTGGGTGACCAGAACACTAACTTCTTTCACCGTATCACCAAGTCTAGGAACTCCTACAATGACTTCATATCGTTTACATAAGCTGTTGGTGATCTAATCTCCGATCCGGTGGAGATGTCTGCTCACGCGGTGGATCACTTCAAATCCATCCTTGGACCGGTCCCCCTGACTCCCATCTTCTGTCCTCCTTCCTGGATTCACTCTCACACCTCCTACAGATGTAATTCTACTCAAATTATCCAGCTTGTTGCTCCTCCAGACTCTGCCTGCATTGAACGAGTCATGAACCCTAATAAGGCTCCCTGACGGTCTTACATCGGGTTTCTACAAAGCTGCTTGGCATGTCGTAGGAAAGGACCTCTCTGAGGGTATCAACCATTTCTTCTCTACTGGTTCATGCCTGCAACCACCAACTCCACCATCCTAACTCTAATCCCAAAGAAACCTGCTGCATCCCTTTGATAACACTGTATTTTGACAACTTTTATAGATCTTTTTTAAATACTTTTTCAATGCTTTTTATTTCTTTTAAGTGTTTTTATTATGTTTTTCTAGTATTTGTAGTTTCAAGACTCTTTTCCAGAAATTTAGGAAAAAACTTAGCAAAATGGATAGAATACCAGATTTTCAGCTCAAAGTCAAACCGTCAGAAGTTCACCTTTAAATGAAGACCTTCTCACCGTCTGATCCAGCTCAAATTTGGAGATCTTAAAGATGAAACAAACAGCATTTCAGCACACTTGACATCAAGACAATTCAACGGTTCAACTAATAATTACGCAAAGAGCAAGATGTCCTGTCAACCAGCCGACAAGAAATCTTGGCCGCGGCCAGCACCCAATTTACATCGGTCACGTTCATCCTGACCGCGGAGACTGGTCTGTTCGGCCTAGAAGCCCATTTCCAAGCCCAAATCAATTCTTTCATTTGGAGAAATCCTAAGTGACGCCCAGAAATGTCTTGAGCACTATAAATATATGTTTTAGGAATCCTAAACTGTATCTTATGCATATGTTAGGCTGTGTTTTCTTATTTTAAGTTTTTATTAGTAGTTAGGTTTAGGGAGATAGAGATCTGTCTCTTGAACCCTCTTTGTTTCTTTTCAATATCAATTTTTATTCAGCTTTCAAATCAATGTTTTTGCTTTCTTTAATCATCTCTGAGTAGTTTTATTGTTGGGTTTAAGAGATTTTCGATGGGGGCTATACATGTTCGATGAGGATTCCATTAGCTATTAAAGCTGAATACTAGAATCTTTTCTTCCAAACTTATTTTTAATGCATGAGAGTAGCGTCATGAACTATAATCTGCTTTAGGTTCGTAGTGTTGCGAAAGTTTTCATTAGGAGCCAGATCTAGTTTCAGAAAAGCGATTTTCCCATAGGAGTGGAAACCTACCTATGGGTGAGCTGTGAATTTTGACGAGTCTTAAGCAAGATAACATCTTTTCCCTTCCGGGGCCAGAGTGGTCAAGGTTGCGACAGTGGCGTAGTCATACGTTCGTGACTCGAGTTCTAAAAGTTTTAGCTAGGATCTTTTAAATTAATTTTTAGCAATGTTTTGAATCGTTCATCCCGGGAGATAATTTTTCTAAAAACCCAGCATCTCGTGTTTATAAGTTTTCGTCGATTTCATACAAGCCTTTAGTCATTAGGTTATTTTTCATTCCTAGCCGATTTTCATTCAAGTTTTAGGTTAAGAAAAGCGATTTAGTTTTAGGAGCCAGCTCAAGTTTTAGGAGCCAGATCTAGTTTCAGAAAAGCGATTTTCCCATAGGAGTGGAAACCTACCTATGGGTGAGCTGTGAATTTTGACGAGTCTTAAGCAAGATAACATCTTTTCCCTTCCGGGGCCAGAGTGGTCAAGGTTGCGACAGTGGCGTAGTCATACGTTCGTGACTCGAGTTCTAAAAGTTTTAGCTAGGATCTTTTAAATTAATTTTTAGCAATGTTTTGAATCGTTCATCCCGGGAGATAATTTTTCTAAAAACCCAGCATCTCGTGTTTATAAGTTTTCGTCGATTTCATACAAGCCTTTAGTCATTAGGTTATTTTTCATTCCTAGCCGATTTTCATTCAAGTTTTAGGTTAAGTTTTCTTTATTTTTTCCAGCGATTTTCTTAGGTACTTTTCTTTTTCCCCTTTAGTTTAGAATTTGTGTGTTACTGACAGTCCAAAACCCCTTTAAATTTGACCCTTTCTAAACTTCCTTACTTCATATTTCTCTCAAAGGCTTTTGCAGAAAAAAGATCATCCTTCCCTGTGGATTCGATCGCTAAGTACAATCAATCAGCTATGCACTTGCGGCTTATTGATTCTTATTAGGGTAAAACTTAATACCCTCATCAGTGACTTCAGACCCATTTCCTGCTTGAATTCGACCTAAAAGACCATTTCCAAGATTCTTGTAGCTCGTCTTAAGCCAATCCTCAAAGAGATCATTCTGCCGCATCAGTCTGCATTCATTGAGAACAGATTATTAGTGGAGAATGTCCTGGTGAATGGTTACCACAAGAACATAGGACCAAAACGAATTACTATCAAGGTGGATATTGCGAAAGCTTTTGATACTCTCCAATGGGAATTCGTTTTTAGTATCCTTTGGTGTTATGGTTTTCCTGAGCTTTACCTAAGATGGTTGAAGGGTTTCTTGTGAACAACTTCATTTACGGTTTGGGTTCAATGGCACTATGAACGGCTACTTCAAAGTCACAAGAGGTCTGCGCCAAGGTTGCCCTTTATCCTCTTACTTATTGGTTCTTACTATGAACTGTCTATCCCTAATGCTAAATAAAGGAGCTTAGGAGGGTAAATTCAAATACCACTCAAACTGTAAAAATAACAGGCTTACTCACCTTTGTTTTGCAGATGACCTTCTGATCTTCACGGATGGTTCTCTTGAGTCTGTTCAGGGCATCCCCAAGATCCTCGCTGATTTCTAGGAGGTCTCGGGTCTTGCAATCAGCCTCCCTAACTCAAATTTTTACACTGCAGGTCTATCTGAAGATGAATCTCTGCGTATCCACCTTGTTTCCGGTCTGTCGCATGGATTCTTACCCTTCAGATACCTTGGCCTGCCTCTTTGTACTAAAAAACTCTCTGCGACCAACTGTGAACCTTTCATCCACAAAATGGAAGGAAAGTTGTCTTCTTGGACATCAAAAACCCTCTCATTTGCAGGAAGGTTGCATCTCCTCAACTTTGTTATTGCCGGTATCACCAACTTCTGGACCTCTGCTTTTATTCTCCCAAAGAGCTGTGATAACATCGTATTTGTACCCATTTTCACCGTTGATTTCAAATGTTTTTTCAAAGGTTTTAATCAATTTTAGGAACTTGTATTATGATTTCTCTATATTTGTAGTTTCAAAGCTCTTTTCAGGAAACTTAGGGGAAAAGATGGCAAAATAGAAGAAATCCACATTTTTAGCTCAGAGTCAGACTGTCAGAAGTTCAGCCTCAAATGAATACTTTCTCACCGTCTGATCCAGCTCAAATTTGGAGACATTCAAGAGGAGACAACCAGCTTTCCATAGCATTTTACATCAGAAAGATCGAACGGTGAAATTTAAAGATACATGAAGAGCAAGTTGACCAAATTCACCAGTCCCGAAAGACTCTCACCCACAGCAAACAAGTGTTTTACCTGCCCCGGAATACTCTCACCCCCGGTGGACCTATGCCGAGCAACAAGGCCCAACATCAAAGCCCATTTCGCTATTCCTCTTCAGAGAAGCCCAAAATAAGACTTGGAAGATCTTAGGACCTATAAATATATTTCTTAGCTGTCCTAAACGGGTGTGCGCTCCTGTAATGAGATTTTGAGCCACCAAACTTTGTTTTTCTAGGGTTAGGCGATGGAGAAGGGAATTCTTCCTTGGATCCATTGTTCTTTATCTTGTTTATCTAATTAGCTTTTTTGTTTCATCTTTGCATTCTTTCATGTCTTTTATCATTCCTTGCATCATATAGATTTGTCCCATAGAGTCAAGTTTCGAAAGAGTCATTGTTAGGTATACATGTTCGATTAGGATCTCTAAGTTTCTAAACCATATTCTTGATCTCATATCTTCTAAGTTGTTCATACTGCATGAGAGTAGATTCATGACCTATTCTCTGAGCCTAGGATCGATCAGAGCCACGAGAGTGCTGTATCAGATCATCCATACCAAGCTTCAGAAGAACATAGTCAGGAGTCGAGAGCTACCTGTAGAGAAGATGTGAGCAAACGAATTCAATAGTTAATGCATGATCTTATTCCTAGCATGAGAGCGAGAGTTAATTGTCAGATTTAAGTGATTAGTTGATTAACATGGCGAGAGTTGGTTAATCATACACATATCTATTTCAGTTCCATGAAGATCCCAGAAACAGATAAAGATAAAATTGCCCGGAAGCTAATTGGAAATGTTTTGACATCGATTAGAGTAAACCGGAGAAGTCTAAATCGCCCACTATGAGTCTAGGGTCTATAGTTTGAGTCGAACATCCTTGATATATTCTTTTAGCAACTCATTTGCATTGCATTTTATTTACCATATATATTAGATTAGGTTTAATTTAGGATCCCATAACCAAAAACCCCAAACCTCCATGAGTTTATGATTTTGCTTACTCTCCCAGTTTGGTGTTTCCTTGCAGATTAGACATCTTCCATGTGGATCGACACCCTAAGTCCTAAGGTTTTATAAATTTAAAACTCCGGACCAATGGGTTTGCAAAAAACAAGTGTTTACCTGCCCCAGAAGACTCTCACCCCTGGTGGACCTATGCCGAGCCACAAGGCCCAACATCAAATCCCATTTCGCCATTCTTCTTCAGAGAAGCCCTAAATGTGACATGGAAGACCTTAGGACCTATAAATACATTTCTTAGCAGCCTAAACGGGTGTGTGCTGATGTGTGCAGGCCGAAGCTTGTGCATTTTTACAAGCCCATTGGTCCTAAAAAGTTTTAAATTTATAAAATATTAGTGTCTACAAGTGCACAGATGTACATTGTAAGACTTAGGGTGTCGATCCACAGAGAAAATGTCTAATCTGCAAACAACACCAAACTGGGAGAGTAACCAAAGTTATAAACTCATGGGAATTTGAGATTTTTGGTTAAGAATCCTAAGCTAAAATCTAATCTAATATTTACAGAGAATAAAATGCAATGCAAATGAATTGATAAAAGAATATCTCAAGTATGTCGACTCAAACTATAGACTCTAAACTCATAGGGTACGATTTCGACTTCTCCGGTTTACTCTAATCGATGTCAAAGCATTTCCAATTAGCCTTCGGGCGATTTATCTTCATCTGTTTCTGGGAGTTACATGGAACTAGAATAGACATGTGTATGATTAACAAACTCTTGTCATCTTAATCAACTAATCACTCAAATCTTACAATTAACTCTCGCTCTCATGCCAGCAATAAGATCATGCATTAACTATTGAATTCGTCTACTCACATCTTCTCTACAGGTAGCTCTCGACTCCTGTAGCGACTATGTTCTTCTGCAGCTAGGTATGGATGATCAGATACAGCACTCTTGTGGCTCTGATCGATCTTAGGCTCAGAGAAGAGGTCATGAATCTACTATCATGCAATATGAACAACTTAGAAGAGATGAGATCTAGAATATGGTTTAGAAACTTAGAAATCCTAGTCGACGTGTATGCCTATCGATGACTCTTTAGAAACTTGACTCTCTGGGACAAATCTACATGATGCAAGGAATGATAAAAAACATGAAAGAATGCAAAGATGAAACAGAAAAGCTAATTAGATAATCAGGATAAAGAACAGTGGATCCAGGGAAGAATTCCCTTCTCCATCGCCTAACCCTAGAAAAACAAAGTTTGGTGGCTCAAAATCTCATTACAGGAGCACACACCCGTTTAGGACTGCTAAGAAAATGTATTTTAGGTCCTAAGGTCTTCCAGGTCTCATTTAGGGCTTCTCTGAAGAATACATGTTGGGCCTTGTGGCTCGGATATGGTCCACCGGGGGTGAAAGTCTTCCGGGGCAGGTAAAATGCATGTTTGCCGCGGGTGAGAGTCTTCCGGGACTGGTGAATTTGGTCAACTTGTGCTCCATGTATCTTTTGATTGCACCTTTGGATCTTTCTGATGTAAAGTGATATGGAAAGGGGGTTGTCTCCTATTGAATGTCTCCAAATTTGAGCTGGATTGAACGGTGAGAAATTCTTCATTTGAGGCTGAACTTCTGACGGTCTGATTCTTAGCTAAAAATGTGGATTTCTTCCATTTTCCATCTTTTTCCCTAAGTTTCCTAAAAAGAGCCTTGAAACTACAAATATAAAGAAATCATAATAAAAGCTCCTAAAACTGATTAAAACCTTTGAAAAAGTATTTGAAATCAATAGTGAAAATAGGTACAAATACGGTGTTATCAACTCCCCCAGACTTAGACTTTGTTTGTCCTCAAACAAAACAAGATTCAATCTGGAAATAAATCATTCAACAGAAATGAGAGGGAACTCAATCATATCAGGGGCCATACTTCTAAACCTTAATTATGGACTATACATCAATCAGATCAAGTCTAGAAAATTCTCACCAAAATACCAACATCATTAATCCGTTAATCCGTCATGTGAAAATCCACACACTTAGAACTAACTTCCAGTCAACTAGCTCTTAAAATTCATTAAAAGTTTCGGTGATTCAAGGCTAGTTGTTAAAAGGCTTTTTAGTTGTAAGGCTTTATGTGTTTAGGGTTACCTTTCTCTGGAGAGACATGATATTATGCAAAACAGCAAGAGAGGATGGATCTGTTCATACCCCCACAGTTTCCAGTTACATTCTCCTTTCTTCAATATTTCTGATCTCCTTTCTTCAGGTTCTCCTTATAACTCCCCCAGACTTGGATTTTTTTGTCCAGGTTGTGAATCCATAACTCTTTAAGTGAATACTATTGCCTTTGCTCAAATGATTTTGGCTTCTAAGACTCTTTAGGCTCTTGGTTTCGTTTCCTTTTTTCCTTTTTCTAGTTTTTCATTTTTTTTTTTTTGAAAACGAGAGACCGCCTTTGACTTAGAGTCTTAGGGAGCACGAAAATTACCTTTAAGAATGAGCCTTTTGAGACATCATGAGGTTTGCTGAGATTGCATGGTACAGTTCCGTCCCTGTTTCATTCAGTCTTTCTCTTGACTGACTGAAAACTATGTTGTTCCTCCGTCTCTGGCGTTTTTGCACATATCTGTCGACATAGACTTAAAAGAGAGTGTATGAGGTTTAAACATGAAGGTTTGGGTTAAGGGTGAGGTACCAGCTAAAGATGAACTGGTTATATAGGACAACAAAGAATGGTAACAATAAGGTAAAGATGTCCTAGATGTATATCATGATGCCTTCTTAAAACCATTGATGAGAAAAATAGATGTCAAGATTAAGTCCAAGTAAAATGAGCTAGTATATGCTGTCAGAAAAGATCTCCATGAATAAAAGTCCTCTGGTGGGATTTCGTAGTGCAACTATTCTAGCTACCGCCTAGTCTAGTACTACACCTTGAAAGAGCTTTTTATGAGCTGATGGTGTAAAAGTGAACATGTTGGTTATCATCATTGAATTTTTCATTATTCCCTCAAAATGTATTTGACCTTTGAAAACAATTTTTGAAACTCAAAAGATTTTTGAAAAGTTTTAAGAAAACCGAAAAAAAAATAAAAAATTTTAAAGGAAAACGCAGAATGCAAAAAAAGGTGGTCAGTAAGGGATGGAATCTTCCCCCAAACTTAATTCACACTGCCCCCAGTGTGAAATAAATTAGGCAAGGATGAGAAATAGAGTATGTGAAAATTTAAAAGATGAGGAAAAAGAAAACTTACCAGGTGTTGGTGATGGACTGTGAGGTGGTTTTGGAGGTGGTAGGATGTTGAATGGTGGATGATGGTTGATGTGGAGTGGTGCTTGATCAAACTTGGATTGATTTGAATCAAAGTAGAGGTGAAAGTGGCCAAGGGTGGCCAAACTGATGCTGGCCGCGGTTAAAAATGTCGAGGCCGCAGTGGGACTCTTGCTGGCCGCGGCTGAACCTCATTTGGCCGTGGCAGCTCCTTTTCTTCTTTTTTAAAAAAATTTAAATGCATACTAAGGCCTGTCTAAAATAAGAAAACAAAACTTTAATAGAAAATGAAAGTTAAACTGAAACAAATAAGTACTTAAATGGGTTGCCTCCCATCAAGCGCTTTGATTTATAGTCCTTAGCTAGACTTTGCAAAGAAAAAGACTTAGTTCAAATAAGATCTTGTCCTAAGACAAGTCTTTTTCGAAATCCTCATATTTTCTCTTGCAGTTTCTTCATCACTCCTGAGTTCTCCTGGTTCGAATGCCTAGGCTTTATGCTTTCCTCCTTTGCTCTTCAGTGTTGTAGCTTCATAGAAGATGTCTTTGTCGATATTTGCAAAAGAAACTCTCCGGTTGGGCCAATCCATGATGGCTCCAGTAGTTGCAAAGAAAGGTCATCCGTAGATAACTGGATATGAGTCATCTTTGGTCTTCACTACGTATAGATCGACAGGTGCTATGCAATCTTCAATCCTTAGAGTAATGTCTCGGGCTATCCCTCTTGGTGTTGCACTTGAATTATCTGCTAAGGTAATCTTTTTCCTGGTACTTGAAATGTGCTTAATGCCAAGTCTCAAAGCAGTAGCTTTGGACATCATGTTAATGTAAGCTCCAGAATCACAAAGAATATTGAAGAATCTTTCACCTGTAATATCACAAGAGATAAGAAAATGACATTTGTCTTGAACTTTGTGCAGAGTTCAAACTGGTCTTTCCTGTGGATGATCTGGTGCTTCAAATGCAGAGTAAGAATCACAATAGAACTTTGCTGCATTGAAACTGATGATTGAATCTATGTATGGCAGTTCAATCTTCTTAGGTGGTTCATCCTCCACATCTATGACATCTGGTTCACTTTCTGTGATCTTCATGCATGGGATGTGAAAGTCATGCTCTTTTGGATCCTCAGGGTCTTGGTGATGTGAGCTCAGGGAGAGATGGTGGTTCCCCGCAGGTGGAGACGTCGCACCCGCGGTGGAGATGGCTCTAGCCGTGGGTAAAGTCCTTGCGGCCGCGGTGGAGAACTCCGAAGGTTGCTCAACTACTCCTCTCTCTTGTTCTTCCAGGGTGTCTCAGGCTGTTCTACATGTCCATTATAGGATCTCCTGCATCTGAATCGGTTGCTTCTCCTTCTTTTTGTTGACCATGAACAAGAGAATCCTTCTTATGATTCTCAAAGATCTTCTTCACCATAAGGTTTGTGTCTCCTAGGCACTTAGAGAGATATTTTTTATGTCAGAACTGGTTTCTCTGCTCTTGTGCTCAAGCTTGCTTAGGCAAAATTTAATCACTTGAAGTTCACCATCTTTCCTTCCTCTGTACCATGAAGCGATTTCATTGGCCTCCTTGATCTCTAGCTTGGCAGCCTTGGCATCTGATAACACTGCATTTTGACCATTTTTATGAATCGATTTTAAATACTTTTCACATGTTTTTTTATTTCTTTTAAGTTTTTTTACTATTATTTTCTAGTATTTGTAGTTCCAAGAATCTTTTCAGGTAATTAAGGAAAAAGGTGTGCATTTTGGAGCAAAAGATCATTTTGGATAAATTCGGGCAGTCAGAAGTTTCACATCCGATGGAGACTTTTTCACCGTCTGATAATCCCCAAAATTGAACTAAATATAAAGGAGACAACTAGCTTTCAAATTCAATTGGTTTGAAGACAATCCAGTGGTTAGATCTCCAGATATCCTTGATGCACTGAAGACATGTTCTGCAGTCTCGCGAAGGAAGCAAGCACAGAATGGAGATTCAACCTCACAGACCAATCTCCGCGGATCCAGGAGCCACGACCGCGGAGAACACACTCTCGACCACGGTTACGAGCCTCTGCCCGCGGCCAAACAACAATTCACCGTGGGTGTAAGCCTCGCGACCAAGGCCGACTAAAAGGCTGGCCCATGACCCCGTTTCAAGCCCAATTCGTCTTCTCTTCATAGAAAACCCTAAGGACGACTGGAGAGAGTTGAAGACCTATAAATATGTACCTAAGCAGCCTTATTTTCGTGTGCCTCGGAGAAACCAAATTTAGTTTTCTAGGGTTTTTATGTTCTTATGTTCTTAGTTATTAGTTCAGGGAGATAGAGATTTCTCTTGAATCCTCTTTATGTTCTGCTTTTATTTTAATTCGGTTTTTACTCTCATGCATCTTTCAATTTCGTTTTTATCTTCTTCATATTAGATTAGTTGTTTAAAGGATTTGAAGAAAGGTTCTTCTCCGAGCCGAGCTCTTAAAATCGAGATGCTTCTTCTTCTTCTCCTTGTCTGTTTTTCTCTACTTCTTTCTTCTTATTAATCTATGCACGTCTTTTCTATTTACTTTATGCACGTTTTGGAATGATGAGGTATGAGTTTAAAGGCTCGATCGAAGGGAATCGACTATGATCGATAGGGATCTTCGCGAGATAAACCAAAGCCGAATTCTAGAAATCTTACTTCTGAATTTATACTTAAAGCATGGATCTAGCGTCGCGAACTAGAGACTGATCCAGGTCCTTTGTGATGCGAAAGTATCCATCCGAGGCCAGATCTAGTTTGGGAGAGCAAAACAAACATAGGAGTGGAAACCTACATATGGACGATTTGTGAATGCTAACGAGTCTTAAACATAATGCATCTTTTCCCTTCCAGGGTCAGAGTGGAAACCTACTGGTTTGTCTATGATTACGACAGTGGCCTATTCATACGTCCGTGACTCGAGTTCTAAGAATTTACTAGGATTAATTTTAAAAGCTTTGTTCAACCTTTAGATTTATTATCGATTTATTCACTTCTAGTTTTCAAAACCCTTTTCAAACCCCTTTTTAAAACCCTTTTCAACCCCTTTTTTAATTCCTTTTTAAAATACATATATAGAAATCGCACAACCTATCCAAAACCCCCTTTTTCGTCTTAGACTTCGTTTACTAATTGTGGTTCTAAGGTTCTGCAGGTAAAGCGTGGATTCTCTGTGGATCGACACCCTAAGTACTACAACGCACTGCTGTGCACTTGCGGATATCTAGAGTTATAAATTTAAAACATGAAGCCGCATAGAAGTCAACCCTAGCAGCATCAAGTTTTTGGCGCCATTGCCGGGAAATCCAATCATCTTCACCTGCACAATCTCAGAGGTTAGTAAATCGACTCTAAGACAACTTTTTCTTTCTAATTTTCGGTTTTGTTTTTCTTTGTAAGTCATTGAAAAAAAAAACGTGTACCGACCCACGACCGTTCCTGGTCGACCCGCGGTCGTGCCGGGTTGACCCGCGGTCGTGTATGCTCGACCCGCGGCCGTACCTGCGCGACCCGTAGTCGTTTCTGTGCGACCCAAAACGAATTTTCTTGTCCCAGATCAATGGTATAACGACTTCAATCCATTTTACTTCCTACCTTCAACCATCCACCGTCCTCTACCATCACCACACCACCATACCATTCCCGAGACGTCCAGGTAAGTTTTCTTTTTCTTTATCTTTTTAATTCATTACATACTCTATTTCTCATCCTTACTCTAATTTATTTCACATCATGGAGAATGATTTAAGTCTGGGGGAGGATTTCATCCCTTTCTAACCATCTTTCTTTCATGAGTCTTTGCATTCTACATTTTTCTTTTTTCAAAAAAAAAAAAAAAAAAAAAAAAAAAATCGATTTTTCAAAGTGTTTTCAAAGCAAAATATGTTTTGAGGGAATGATGACAAAAATCTATGATGATTACCAACCTTTAAGCTTCTACACTATGCATGACAGCTCTTTTTGTGGTTAGTACTAGACTAGGCGGTAGCTAAATTATTTGCACTACGAACTCCCACCGAAAGACTTCTATTCATGGAGATTCTTTATAACAGGATATACTAGCTCATTTTATTTGATCTTAATATTGATATCTAATTTTCTCATCATTGATTATAGGCAGGCATCATGCTATACATTTAGGACATTTTTTTTCCTCATGTTTACCACTCTTTGTTGTCCTAGATGGCCAGTTCATCTTTAGCTGGTACCATACCCTTAACCCAAAACTTTTATTTTCGAACCTCATGCATCCTCTCTTTTGTTTATGTCAGCAGATATGTGCAAAAACGCCGGAAAGGGAGGAACGACACAGTTTTCAGTCACACAAGAGAATGACTGAATGAAGTTAAGAAGGAAGAGTATCACCAATCTTTAGCATGCTCAGAAAGCTCATTCTTAATAGTAGTTTTCGTGCATCTCTAAGACTCTATCTAAAGGTGTTTTCTTTTTCTAAGAAAAAAAAACTAAAAAAAAACTAAAAAAAAGGGATATCGGAAAAAAAAAAGAGAAAGAAAAAGAATAAAAATGAAAGAAAACAAAAGCCTATAGAATCTTAGATTGTCGAAATTATATGGAGCCAAGGCAACTAGTATTCATTTATGGAAGATATAATAACCTAGACAAAAATCTAAGTCTGAGGGAATTATAAGGAGAACCTGAAGAAGAAGATCAGGGACCTTATGGCAAGAAGAACATGACTGAAAACTGTAGATATCAACTGCTTCATCCTCTCTTCTTGTTTTGCATAATATCTTGCTTCTTCAGAAATTAAGGTAACCCTAAACACTTTAAACATCACCCCTAAAAAGCCCTTTGAATACCTAGCCTTGATAGCCTTGTTTATTTTTTTTTATGAGAACCATTGAAAATTTTAATGAATGTTAAGAGCTAGTTGAGTGAAAGTTAGATCTAAGTGTGTAGATTTTTGCATGACGGATCAACGGACTAGTTATGCTTGTATTTTGGTGAGAATTTTCTGGGCTACACCCAAATTGATGCATTATGATTGATTATAGTCTAGGAGTATGTTTTCTGAGAATTTTGAGTTCCCTATGATTTCTGTTAAAGGCTTTTTCTAGGCTTAGATCTTTCTTTGTTTGAGGACAAACAAAGGTTTAAGTCTGGTGGAGTTGATAACACCGTATTTTGACCACTTTTATGGATCGATTTAAAATTTTTTTCACATGTTTTTTTATTTCTTTTAAGTGTTTTTACTATTATTTTCTAGTATTTGTAGTTCCAAGACTCTTTTCAGGTAATTAAGGCAAAAGGTGTGCATTTTGGAGCAAAAAAATCATTTTGGATAAATTCAGGCCGTCAGAAGTTTCACATCCGATGGAGACTTTCTCACCGTCTGATCATCCCCAAAACTGGATTAAATATAAAAGAGACAACTAGCTTTCAAATTCAATTGGTTTGAAGACAATCCAATGGTTAGATCTCCAGATATCCTTGATGCACTGAAGACATGTTCTGCAGTCTCGTGAAGGAAGCAAGCACAGAATGAAGATTCAACCTCACAGACCAATCTCTGCGGGTCCAGGAGCCACGACCGCGGAGAACACACTCTCGACCATGGTTACGAGCCTCTGCCCACGGCCAAACACCAATTCACCGCGGGTGTAAGCCTTGCGACCAAGGCCGACTAAAAGGCTGGCCCATGACCCCGTTTCAAGTCCAATTCGTCTTCTCTTCATAGAAAACCCTAAGGACGACTGGAGAGAGTTGAAGACCTATAAATATGTACCTAAGCAGCCCTATTTTCGTGTGCCTCAGAAGAATCCCTTTTGGGAGCCACCAAATTTAGTTTTCTAGGGTTTTTATGTTCTTATGTTCTTAGTTATTAGTTCAGGGAGATAGAGATTTCTCTTGAATCCTCTTTATGTTCTGCTTTTATTTTAATTCGGTTTTTACTCTCATGCATCTTTCAATTTTTTTTTTATCTTCTTCATATTAGATTAGTTGTTTAAAGGATTTGAAGAAAGGTTCTTCTCCGAGCCCAGCTCTTAAAATCGAGATGCTTCTTCTTCTTCTCCTTGTCTGTTTTTCTCTACTTCTTTCTTATTAATCTGTGCATGTCTTTTCTATTTACTTTATGTACGTTTTGGAATGATGAGGTATGAGTTTAAAGGCTCGATCGAAGGGAATCGACTATGATCGATAGGGATCTTCGCAAGATAAACCAAAGCCGAATTCTAGAAATCTTACTTCTGAATTTATACTTAAAGTATGGATCTAGCGTCGCGAACTAGAGACTGATCCAGGTCCTTCGTGATGCAAAAGTATTCATCCGGGGCCAGATCTAGTTTGGGAGAGCAAAACAAACATAGGAGTGGACCTACCTATGGGCGATTTGTGAATGCTGACGAGTCTTAAACATAATGCATCTTTTCCCTTCCAGGGCCCGAGTGGAGACCTACTGGTCAGGGTTGCGAGAGATAGTTGTCTATGATCACGACAGCGGCGTATTCATACGTCTGTGACTCGAGTTCTAAAAATTTACTAGGTTCATCCTTTAGGTTTATTATCAATTTATTCACTTATAGTTTTCAAAACCCTTTTCAAAACCCTTTTCAAAACCCTTTTCAAAACCCTTTTCAAAACCCTTTTTAAAACCCTTTTCAACCCCTTTTCAAATCCCTTTTTAAAATACATATATAGAAATCGCACAACCTATCCAAAACTCCCTTTTTCGTCTTAGACTTCGTTTACTAATTATGATTCTAAGGTTCTGCAGGTAAAGCGTGGATTCTCTGTGGATCGACACCCTAAGTACTATAACGCACTGCTGTGCACTTGCAGATATCTAGGGTTATAAATTTAAAACATGAAGCCGCGAAGAAGTCAACCCTAACAGCATCAGCATCGATGGACCCTTGAAGGATATCATACTTCTGTCTTGGTTGCTCTTCCTCAAAAGCTTCTATCTTTTCTTTTAAAGCAGAAATATCCTTAGAGTGCAGCTTTTTCAGCGATTTCACATGGTTGGTGAGATCATCGATCCTCTTGTACAAAGTAGCTTCCGTAAAAACTTGGAAGTCAAAGTATTGATTCAGCATCGCTCCTAATCGATTCAGTTGGAGCCTAAATCGATCACCCTCAGCGTTCTGGTGTAGAATCTGATGAGGCAGGGGGTGAGATGGTCTACAGTTCACCAGGTGTGGAGAATAGGGCTCATCTCGGTGGTGTGGAGTTCGCGAGTCTCCATGATGATGGTTCAGATTAGGGTTCCGATCCAGGTGGTTAGAATCACGCCTGAATGGTGATTCACATGCGCAGGGAGCTTCACACAGGTTGCAAAACTTGGGATTAGGGTTTCTTCTCAGATGATCCATGCTTCAAAGATTCTGAAACTAGGGCAAGCAGAAGAAAGAATAAGCAGAAAAAGAAAAATTTATAGACTCATGGAAATTTGCAAACAACACCAAACTGGGAGAATAAGCAAGGTCATAAACTCATGGAAATTTGGGATTTTTGGTTAAGAATCCTAAGCTAAAACCTAGTCTAATATTTACGGAAGATAAAATGCAATGTAAATGAATTTTTAAAAGAATATCTCAAGTATGTCGACTCAAACTATAGACTCTAAACTCATAGGATGCGATTTAGACTTCTTGGGTTTACTCTAATCGATGTCAAAGCATTTCCAATTAGCCTTCGGGCGATTTATCTTCATCTGTTTCTGGGAGTTACATGGAACTAGAATAGACATGTGTATGATTAATCAAATTTCGCCGTCTTAATCAACTAATCCTCAAATCTGACAATTAACTCTCGCTTTCATGCCAGAAATAATATCATGCATTAACTATTGAATTCGTCTGCTCACATCTTCTCGACAGGTAGCTCTCGACTCCTATAGAGACTATGTTCTTCTGAGGTTGGGGATGGGAGATCCGACACATCTCACTCCGGGATATGGTCGATTCCAGGCGCTCAGCGACACGTC
>NW_006256486.1:12832148-12906887 GCF_000478725.1 Eutrema salsugineum
AGCGAGAGTTAATGTCCAGATTTAAGTGGATAGTTGATAAGATGCGAGGAGTTGGTTAATCATACACATGTCTATCCAGTTCATGCAGATCCCAGAAACAGATAAAGATAAATCGCCCGAAAGCTAGTTGCAACTGCTTTGACATCGATTAGAGTAAACCGGAGATGACTAAATCGCCCACTATGAGTCTAGAGTCTATAGTTTGAGTCGAACACCCTTGAGATATTCTTTTAGCAACTCATTTGCACTGCATTTTATTTCCCGTAAATATTAGATTAGGTTTAGTTTAGGATCCCATAACCACAAACCCTAGACCCCCATGAGTTTATGACTTTGCTTACTCTCCCAATTAGGTGTTTTCTTGCAGATTAGATATCTTCCATGTGGATCGACACCCTAAGTCCTACAACGTACATCTGTGCACTTTCAGACATTAGGGTTTTATAAATTTAAAACTCTGGACCAGCGGGCTTGTAAAAGACGAGCAACCCTGAGGTCCATCAAGCTGCATCAAATTAATAAACTCGTTATTTGGAGCGTTTCTTTGGAAGGGTTCTATTGAGAGTAGCTACTCTGCCAGAGTTTCCTGGAGTTCTGTTACAAGCTTAAAATCTGAAGGTGGATTAAGAGTTTGGGACTTGCTCACTTGGAATAAAGCCTCTGCCCTTAAGCTTATTTGGATTCTCTTTTTGAAACCGGACTCAATCTGGGCTTCGTGGTTCATCAAGGAAATCCTCTCGGGCCATCTGAGAAACTTTTGGTCCCTGAAAGAAAAGCAGAAGCACTCATGGTTAACTAATAAACTTCTGAGACTTCGACCCATCATCTATCCTTGGATCCGCTTAAAAGTGGGTGATGGTAAAACCTGCAGCTTCTGAAAATATAATTGGTCGCCATTCGGTAGTCTTTCTTTCTTCCTGGCCTCAGAAACCTCATCTCAAGTGGGAATCCCTCAATCCACTCTTCTTAGCCACCTCTGGCGAAATGGTAATTGGTCTCTCCCTCCTGCTCGTTCAGATGCGCAAGTCTCCCTTCACTCCTTCCTGTCGACCCTGCAACTACAAGATGTCAAAGACTCTTATGACTGGTGGATCAATGATGCTATAAAGAATAAGAGAAACACAAGATCGATTTATTGTACTATCAGAGATTACCGGGCTGTTGTCCGCTGGCACAGTGCACTATGGTTCTCCGGTGGCATTCCGAAACATAAGTTCCTTACTTGTTTTGTGGTTCTGAATCGCTGTCCCACCCTTGACCGTCTTGCAAATTGGGGGCTCGTCGCCAATCAATCTTGTATCTTGTGCCGCTCTGGAATCGAGTTTAGGGATCATCTATTTTTCAATTGCCGTTTCTCATGGACTATCTGGAACCGCATAAGAAGTTGTTGCTAGATCTCTCCTTCTCGATCATGGCAAGATTCACTTCATCTTATGACCCGTCCTCCTGGAGACAAGTTCCGACAGAAGCTTGCTTGGATCGCGTGGCAGAGTTCCATCTACAGCATCTGGTCTAAACTAAACAACATATCTCACTGATCAATCTTCAAATCGGAAGCCTCCTTGATAAAGCTAATTGATGGCTTCATTCGGAATTGGGCATCCAGTCTCCGATCTTCAAATCCGGCAACAGCGTCGACCATCCTCCTATTATGGTTTCAGGGAGTAAATCTCTACCCCTAACCCAAATCGCTCTTTCCCATTGGTTTTCTTCGTTTTTGACGCCTTCTCTCTTTACTCTTCTTGAAATACCATTAGTATGGACACAACCTCTCATCTACAGTATAACATCTAGGAATTAATACTCGATAAGTTAATACCTCGATAAATTAATACATTTTTTAAGTCCCAAATTAGTTTTTCAGACTGATTATTATATCGATAAATTAATATCGTGATAAATTAATAGAACTAGGTAATTAGCCCGCACCTTGTGCGGACACAAGAATTTCATAAAATAATCACATCATTAAACTTATTAACTTTGTTAAAAAAAAAAAATCTTACACAAATATAAGAACAATGTTAGACATTCGACCATTACCATTTACTCATATATTTATAATTACAGAAGGTTTTTTCTGACTATTTTTTTATCTCTTTCTCAACAGAACTCTCTCTATTTTTTCGTAAATGTATGCCATTCTACGGTTATTCCATGGGTTTTCCTTCTTTTTCTTTAATATATTTTGTTTATGTTTCTTCTTCTACTTAATCGACTTTGTCTTATTCTTTATCATTTTTTGTCTTTTTCAACAATTATTCTTCTTTTTTTTTGGTATATGATTGTCTTCATCTTCTGATTTTTTTTTTATCGTTTTTGTCTTGTCTGGCTTATTATTCTTTTGTTTCTTCTCCATCTTATCTTCAACCTCAACTTCTTCCACTTCATTTTTTCTTCTTGTTTTTTTCGTTTTGTTTATCGTCTTCCTCATATTTTTTTCTTCTCTTTTTCATCATATCCAGTTTATTCTTTTTATTCATCACAATCGTCTTCTTCAACTCCTTCTACATATTCTTTCAGTTTTTATTCATCATCTCCAAATCCTTACCTTCCTCCTCCTTCTTCTTCTTTGATGTCTTGGTCTAATCTGCATTTTTATTCTTCTTACGGTTTTTATTTTCTTTGTCTTTGTCATATCTTTCTTGTATTTTCCGATTGTTTTTATCTTCAATTTTCTTTCAATTTTTCTTCGTCATCTTTCTTCTTTTTCATCATCTTTGTCTTCCCCGAATTATATTTTTTTATTCTCACTCTTTCTTTTTTTTTCTTCTCACTATTCTTCATCATTTTCCTTCTTTATTGTCTTTTTATTGTTTCCTTCGTTGTCTACTTTGTCATCATAAAGTTATTCTTCTTCTTTATTATCTTCCTCTTCTTTGGCTTTTTTTTATTCAACTTTGTCTTCATTTTCTTCTCCTGGATTTCTTCTTCCTCTTCTTGTTCCCTCTCATTTCTACATTTTCTTTGTATTTCTTATTCTTCGGATGTTTCTTTATCTCATCATTGTCTTCTTCCTCGCCATATAACCTTGTATCTAAGTATTCCATTATCGGTTTCCATTACTCTTTTCTCTCTCTCTCTCTAATTATATATATGTCTATCTCGTTCCCTCTTTCCCTCTTTCTCTCTTTCTCTCTAGAATCTCCTAATTATATTATAGTGATAGAACTTTCAACTATTTCAGTTTAGATTAAAGTGATTTTATAGAACGACTTGCCTAAAAGTTAATTTTTTTAAAGCGAGTTATTTCTAGATAGATATACGTTCAACTATTCTAATAATGTATCAAGAAACATGATGATTCTTAGAGAATTCATCAAATATGGGGTAGAAATGTATCACTCTTCACATCTGCTAATTTAACAGATGACTTCAAAAATCATATGCTCTCTCTCTTCAACAATTTGGCCAAATATGATATCAACAATTATTCTTGATCTCTTTATCCAAACGTACAATAAAAGAACATTGAAAAAGATGTATATAGCCACAAACCCATTGATAAATCTGTGACTCCTTACTTAAGAATGTCTTGTGACTTTTGTGTGGATTGTTGAATGGAAGGTGATAATATTCACAGCGTATTTGTAACCACCTATGTGAGAACATGGGCTAACATACACTTCACCTTGAAGACCATGAAACTCAAGTTAATATCTGATTCTAACAACCAGAGACGGCCCCAGAAAAACCTCACGTCTTCGGTTGCTGGACCCATGGGAACATACAAATTAAAGACATAGGAGCCTGTTAGCTAGCAATTCAGAATTTCCAGGTAGCCATTCACCATCCTTCACAAGCAACTCTTACACAAATGTGTCAACATCAAAATGAGTCAACCTTCTGCATTTTTTTCGATAGTTTTTTAGCTACATACATATTTTTCCATGTAGTTTTATTGTAAACACAAAAAGTTAAAGCGAAAAACTCTTTTGTTAAACCCAAAATCGCTCCATGAAAACATTTCTTTGACGAACTCTCTCTTCTTCTCCGTCGCTGAGAATTCCAATTCAGTTACGGTTACCTTTGCAAGTGATGGGCTGAGATCCATTTCAAAGCAATCACTACTCTCCTTCACATCTCTCCCGAGATCTTTGTCTCTTATTTTCCAACACAACTATTTTCACCATGGACGACTCCTCCTTGTTTAACACGTCATCATTTCCTCTTTTATTTCTCAAACAGCTTCTTCAATACCACACACTCCCTCTAAGGCTTTTGATGAATGACCTTCTCAAGTAGCCTCAAGGAACCCTTCTCCCCCACGCGTCTCTGTCACACATGAGCGTTGAAATCTACACCTTCGATAAAATATCAAGAACACCCGAAGTGAATCATGCCCTGATTTCACATCCTGACATGTTTCTTGTAGATTCATTGGTTATTGAAGGAGTTCTTGGACATTTATATCCTTTTCTTATGAGATTGTAGACTAATATATTCGACTTATGAGATTTCTTGGACGTTTCTTGGATATTGTGGACTAATATATGCACAAAGAATATGAGTCTTATGAGATGTTATATTATAATATATGCACAAAGAATATGTCTTATATGCACGATAAGAAAAATCATTTCCTCTTTTATTTCTCAAACAGCTTCTTCAATACCACACACTCCCTCTAAGGCTTTTGATGAATGACCTTCTCAAGTAGCCTCAAGGAACCCTTCTCCCCCACGCGTCTCTGTCACACATGAGCGTTGAAATCTACACCTTCGATAAAATATCAAGAACACCCGAAGTGAATCATGCCCTGATTTCACATCCTGACATGTTTCTTGTAGATTCTTTTTTTTGTAACATCTATTATATTAATCAGATTGTAAAAGGAGCATACAATAAGTTTCGAATCCAAACAGGTGGAGTACTATAAATAAAAGATAATACATGTTGCTCTCCAGCTTTTTTTGCTAAAAGGTCTGCAATCTGGTTCCTTTCCCTGTTAACATTGTCTAAAGAACATAGAGGAAGCTTTGCAATCCACCATCTTATATCTGTTAAGATATTTCCAATTTCTGTGCTTTCTCCATTTGTGTTAATGATCCGAGTTAAAGTCTTGTTGTCCCCTTCAAACCATACTTTTCGCCATCCTTGACTCCAAATAGTTTGTACAACATGTAGAAACCCAAGTGCTTCTGCCTGAAGTGAATTCTGTGCTTGTGGTAATTTGGCTAATCCTGAAATGACGTGAGTTCCTTTATGATCCCGCAAGATCCATCCCACTCCTGTATGTAAACCATTGTTCACATGAGTACTATCAAAATTACATTTTAACCAACCTTGAGGAGGCGGCTCCCAAGCAGAACTTTTAACTAATTGTTCATCATTACCCTCTGTTCCATAGAACCCCTCTGTTGTGGTTACTGCGACCCATTCTTGTGATCCTTGTATACCTTTATTTGCAACTTCCACGGGAGTTGAGTCTTTTTGCTGGAAAATGTATTCATTCCTTGATTTCCATATTGTCCATACTATCCAGAATGGTAGCAATCTTACTTCCATAGATAGATCAATATTCGCATAAATGTCAATCATTCTTTGGAAATTCTCTTCGAGATTCGAAGATGGATTATCAAAATCTTGGACATTAGAGCATCTCCACACTGCCTGTGTATAATGACACTCAAACAGTATATGGTTTATTGTTTCCTCCTCCAAACAACATCTTTGACAAATCGGGTTTGCATTAACTCCTCTAGTACGTAATCTAGTTGATGTCGGTAACGCTCCAGAGAGTACTTTCCACAAGAAATGTTGTATTTTTGGAAGTAACTTCATTTTCCAAATCTTCATCTTTAAGTCAATTGAACCAGGTGGTGGTTCTATTGGTTCCTCCGTCATTGCTTGGTGAGTTGCAAACCAGTAGCCTGACTTCACTGAATATATGGTATCTTTAGAGTAAGGCCAAATATATTTATCCCGTACTGCATGCTTGGATAAAATTATCCGTCGAACTATCTCTGCATCTGCTATATCTAGTACCTGATGTATTGCTGCTTCATCCCATTCTCTTTGTCCTTGTATCATGAGATCTGCAACACACATTGTTGGATCAATGTTATTTCCTCTTGCTGCACGAGGTGGTAAAGTGGGAAGCCATGGATCACATCCTACTTTAATATCTCTCCCATTACCGATTTGAACTTGTAGACCTTGCTTTAATAGGTCTTTCCCGGCTTGGATTGATCTCCAGCCAAAAGATGGTTGTCCACCACACGAAGATTGTAAGAACATCGACGAGTGATGATACCTGCCTTTATATATACGAGCGAGCAAAGAATTCGGATTACTTAAGATTCTCCATGCTTGTTTAGCAAGAAGAGCCCGGTTGAACTGATGAAGATCTCTAAACCCAAGACCTCCCTCTTTCTTTGGTAATGACATCCGTTTCCAAGCCACCCATGAAATCTTTCTTGCACCATTTTCTTTACTCCACCAAAAATCAGTCAAAATACTATTAATCTCATCACAAACTGTTTTGGGTATAAGAAAACAGTTCATGGAATATATTGGCATTGCTTGTAGAACTGTTTTAATGAGAATCTCTTTCCCTGCAGGTGTCAAGAATTGATGATACCAACCAGTTCTCCTTTCTCGGATTTTCTTTAATACAAAATCAAAAGCCTCTGTTTTGTTTCTACCAAACTGTTCTGGTAATCCGAGGTACTTACCTCCTCCACCAACACTCTGAATACCAAGTATAGACTGAATCAATTGTCTTCTATGTACCTCTAATCTCATACCAAATATAATCGAAGACTTCTCATAATTAACCTTTTGTCCCGATATACGCTCATAATCTCCTATGATTTTTGCCATCACCTCACAATCAGACTTTGTTGCTCTGCAAAAGAAAAGGGAATCATCTGCGAATAGGGGATGTGTTACCGTAGGGCAATTTTTTGCTAATCTCATCCCTTGAAATCTTTTGTTTTTTTCTGCAGTATCTAGCATTTGACTCATAACTTCTGCACAAATAAGGAATAAGTAAGGAGAAAGGGGATCTCCCTGTCTAATTCCACGAGTAGGTTTTATATCACCATATGCAACACCATTGATCAATACTGAGAAAGAGGCTGTCTTTACACACTTCATAATCCATGTTATCCATTTCTCTGTAAAACCAAATTTCTTCATTACTTGTTCCAGAAAACTCCATTCAACCCTATCATAAGCCTTGCTTATATCAGTTTTAATTGCTATATACGCCTCTGCACAATCCTTTTTCGATTTTAAACCATGCAGGAGTTCATGTGCTATTAGCACATTATCCGTTATGTTCCGACCTGGAACAAAAGCTGCTTGCGATTCAGATATCAGATGCGATAGACACTTCTGTAATCTCATTACCAAAATCTTTGATATGATCTTGTAGTTGACTGTGCACAGACTTATTGGCCTGAAGTCTGATATTTTAATTGCGTCGGATATCTTTGGTAACAGACACAAATTAGTGTGATTGATGCCTTCCTCCATTTCACCTGTATCAAAAAACTTTCTGACCATAGTACATACATCTGCTCCAACGTTTTCCCAAAATTGTTGATAGAAAGCAGCCGTAAATCCATCATGACCAGGTGCTTTATCAGGGCCAATTAAAAAAACTGCTGCTTTAATCTCATGATCTGTTACTGGTTGTGTTAGGGCTCTGTTCATATCCTCTGTTACCTTTGTTTGAACCGCATCAAAAACATCTTCCAACAAATCAGGATTTGAAGACGTAAACATTTGTTGGAAATAATCTTGTGCTACCACAGCAATTGCATCATCTCGTTTGTGTATCATACCATTATCATCCTTGATTTGTTTTATGCAATTATACGGTTTACGAGCTCGTGTTAAACCATGAAAAAATCTGGTATTGCGATCACCAACCTTGAGCCATGAATTCCTACTTTTGAGCTTCCAATATTCCTCTTCGTCTCAGTATGCACTGTTAAGATCTTTTCTCATCTTGTGTATTTCTTCTGCAGATATAGTGGGATCTCGAAGTGCATTATCAATTTGTATCCGCAGAATTTGGATTCTCTCAGCCGAGTTAGTCTTGTTTCTTCGTTTCCATTGTGCCATAGTTCTTCGACAGACCTTAAGTTTTTTTGTCAGCATTATGATATTTGAGTCAGTTCGTTCCCATTGATCTCTTACTGTCTCTGCAAATCCTTCTTGGAGGAACAATCTCTTATCATATCTGAACTGTCCTTTTCGTGTTTGCGGTTCATAAGCAATAGACATTAGAAGAGGTCTATGGTCTGATTCCGCTAGCTCCAAAAACTCAGCTTCAGATTCCGGATACAAGGATTTCCAATGTGAATTTACAATCACTCTGTCTAAGCAGCATTCCACCACTTCATTCCTTCGTTTACCCACCCAGCTAAACTGATTACCCTTATGTTTGAGATCCTCCATATCACATACTTTCATCATCGTTGTGAAGTCGTGAAAACTTTTAGCATTACGAAGTCTTCCTCCTTTCTTTTCAGTCTGTTTAGTGATTTCATTAAAATCACCAAACATCATCCATGGTCCTGTTCGTGAAACAGCCAATCTCTGTAACTTTTCCCATAAGTAATTTCTCATCTTTGGAACAGGATCACCGTAGACACAAGACAAATAGAATTGGAATGATTTATATTCAACAACAAGATCTATAAGTCTTGCATCTGCGGATATACAACTAACTGAAACATGCTTTTTCCAAAATACTACTAAACCTCCACTTAACCCCTGAGGCGCTACAATACAACAATCATCATAACCCAGAAGCACCCCAATATCTCTAACATAATCATTTCTTTGTTTTGTCTCCACCAGGAACAGCAAGTCTGGATGATACAGCCGCTGCATCTCCTTCAGACTTCGAACTGTGAGGCGCTGTCCCAAGCCCCGACAGTTCCACACCTGAGCTCTCATGGATCTGGTGGTGGATTCGGGCCCACCGCGCCTCCGAGTAGTTGAGTAGTTGTCAGGCTCTCTTCTTCACTGTCACGGTAATCCTCTTGAATCCTGAGCAAACCATTCTTGTCGCTTGTGATACGCATTCTTCCTTTAACATGTTTATCGACAACCTCTGAGTCAAAACGTGCCTTCTTCTGAGCTTGACCTGCATCAAATTGGGACACACCATCGTTGTTCACTTCTGATAGTAGAACTCTTTTACCTGTTGATTTGCCCTTACTTGCTGCTAACCCTTCATCTGGAGGATCGAGTTGGGTATCTTCCTCACATCCCATGAGCAGGTTTTCCACAAATCTTCGTCGACGGAGAACTTCTGCTGGGCCGTACTTTTTAACCATTGGTCTTTCATAGTCTTCAAAGAAGATCGGTTCACCATCTTCATCAAGAAATTCCTGAGGTTCATCTTCTGTCTGATCATTGCCATCCTCTTGCTGGACCTCCATATGCTCATTTAGATTGTCGTCTTGCTCGTGCTCCATGTCTTCATTGTTTTGAGGTGGTTCCTCAGGCACCATTTCCGCAGCATCAGCATCATCATCAACCAGCTCATCATCATTGTTGTCTTCATTGTTTCCTTCATTATGTGGCATTTGTTGAACGATGCAATCTCCAGTATCATGAGATAACATTCCACACACTTGGCAAAACCCTCGTAGACGTTCATATCTGAACTTCAAGAGGGTATTGACTCCAGGGGAGAATTGAAAATTCTTCTGGAACCGGAGTGGGAGATCCACATTCCATCGGGTTTTCACTCTTACAAATTCCACCATTGCCGCAGCATCTGGATTGAAATCAACCGCTTCCACCTCGCCCATGATATCTCCAATGTGTCGAATCACCGGCTCTGTGAGAAATTGGATAGGTATCCCGCGAATTTGAACCCAGAAAGAAATGTGGTTCAAATCCAAGTCATTCATTTCAGGACTCCAGCGTTGCAGGATGAGCATCCTATCGTTGAAGGCCCAAGGACCCCGATTTAACACTGATTCCATCAGATCTTCAGTCGGAAAGACAAATTGGAACTTCCTTCTGTCCACCACACGACCGGATATGGTTCCCGTCAAACCCCAATTTCTCGGTAATGTTGCCACAATTGCTCGAAGGTTTTGTCTCCTTGGAACCATTGGCCTTCCCATAAGAGAGAATTGATTCGCTCGTACCGCCGCTGCACACACCTCAACCGGAAGGGCTACTGGTGCGTCAGTGACCCCCAAATTGATTTCCTGAATTGCCCTGCGTAAATTTTCAGCCATGATGAACAAAGTTTGATAGAATCGAAAGCAAGTGAGAATAGAGAGAGATTTGGAGAAGATATGATGAATCTGTTGAATACTCTCTCTGGATTTATAGAGAAATGAGTATCGACGGTTGTACACCGAAGATTCATCATAGTGTCCCACGATGTCCACTATGGAGATGGAGGATGTCGAGACAAAACCGCCGTGAAGCCGTCTCACCACGACATCAGAATTGATGGAAACCGTTTCTTCAAAGAGAAACCGAATAATCGCCAAAAAAATCGCCCTCATCACCATAGATTTTTTTTATGTTTCTTGTAGATTCATTGGTTATTGAAGGAGTTCTTGGACATTTATATCCTTTTCTTATGAGATTGTAGACTAATATATTCGACTTATGAGATTTCTTGGACGTTTCTTGGATATTGTGGACTAATATATGCACAAAGAATATGAGTCTTATGAGATGTTATATTATAATATATGCACAAAGAATATGTCTTATATGCACGATAAGAAAAATGCTAAAAATAAAACAACAACAAACTCATTATAGACAAGAAATTTTTACATATAATTAACACATCCACTAAAACTCACGACAAATACAAACAGATTAAAAATACATGCTATATGTAGATTCCACTTTGCTTCATTCCTAAATACCGTCCTAATATCCGCAAAGGTGCATGGATCTCTAGCATAATCCAATAGAAATCTCAAAAGATCAACCTCTCTTGGACAAGACTCCACAACACATCGGGTGATCCCAGAAGTCAAGATCTTCATAGCGTAGCATGCCCTCTTGAACGTAGAATGAAGAACACCATCAACAGTTTTTAATATCCGAAAAATAACACGGATCTCTCCTCACAAGCAATAGAAGGCGCAGATAATGAGTTCACCAGAATTAAGTGGACAATCCTCTAGCACACCCGAACTCGGAGAACCTGTGAACCGAGTATCCATTCCCATCGCTTCGGATTCCATACCCATCTAGAAGGGATGTTGGAATATAACAATGTCCTTGCCTCTGGATTAAGTCGATTGCATTCCATCCAAGCTATAAATTTTCTTTTGTTCTTCGAGTCAGACACGTTGACATCATCATAGATGGGATTTTGTGGTAAAGGAAGATGCACCGGCAAATAACCAGAACCCTATAATTATGAAAGAACACATATTTAATGGATTTCAATTATGATTAATAGCACGGAACAGAATCAAAGATAAAGGTAAAAGAAAACTATACCTTTTGGCATCATATTCAATTGCAAAAACAATGAGAAAGGAAGCGGAAACGTGTTTAGCCAAATCAAGCTAAGGTATTTGGTTTAGAAAACCAAAGACATAATAAGAACATAATAACAGAAGAATATTATTGATCAGTGAAATATTTATACCGTATTTCCGAGGCAAACCTAAAGACGTATAGCTTTATTTTGACCATGTTTTGTTCTATACGTATTTATACTCAATAAAATAAAAAGCATAAACGATATTTGTAAGGATAATAATTGTTAGCATGTATATATTTAAATAAGATGAGGTGAGTGAATGGAAAATTTTAGGGTTTTTTTAAATTAAAACAATAATTGAGATGTACAGTAAAAATTCTATAAATTAATAATATTGGAACTTTGATGTTTTATTAATATATAGAGTGATTAATTTGTAGATTTAAAAAAAAATTATTAATTTTAATAGAATTTTATTTTTATAGATTCTAGACTTTAAAAGATTCTTTCTAAAATTAAAGATGCGTTCAATTTTTTAATTTAAAATAAATAAAAAACTTTACTTAACTCATATTTTAATAGATTATCTTACTTCTATATTTATATTATATTTTATTTATGTTAATTATCAATTTATGATATTTATGAGACCATATATTTACATAGAAATTTTGTGAAAATTATTATCGTATTATCTTATCGAATTGTGTAACCGGCCCAACTCGAGACCATAAAAAATTATTTATTTATAGAGTTTATTAATTTATCAAATATTAATTTATAGAGTTTCTACTGTATAGAAAACTATGGTCGTTTTTTTTTGAAAAAAAATAGATTAATAAAGTAAGAGTAAAGTAATAGTTCTTTTAATTAAAACAATGATTGAGGTATATAGAAAATAATTATCGTTTTTTAAAAATATATTAAGAAAATAATAGAAAATAATGGTCCTTTAAAAATATATATATATTAAGAAACTAATAACTTTTTCATTAAAAAATGGGAGGTTTTTTTTGTTTGTGGTACTCCTAAATTTTCGATTTTGTGGGTTTTTTTAAATTAAAACAATAATTGAGATTTATAGAAAACTATGATTGTTTTAAAAAAAATAGATTAAGAAAGTAATAGTTTTTTAAATTAAAAAATGATTGAGGTATATAGTGTCGTTTTTAAAAAATATATTAAGAAAATAATATAAATAATATTTTTAAAAAATATATATATATATATATATTAAGAAATTAATAATTTTTTCATTAAAAATGGTGTATTTTAAAAAACTATAGTCGATTTTTTTATTTAAAAAACATATTTAATTTAAAAGTAAAAATATATTACTAATATTATTAAATTTTAACTAAATTTAATTTGAACCGAATAGAAAACTAATAACCAAAAAATTAATAATAAATTTAAGTTAAACTTAATTTGAACCAAGTTAAAGGTAAATATTAATTTTTTTAGTTAGGGACAAGATAATAATTAACCACCTCCAGAATCAATTAGAGAGTTAGAAATCAAAATTTTACTTTGCTTAGATATTGCAGTCCCAACATTATTAATTTATAGAGATTTTACTGTATCCTATTTAATTATGTCTCATCCCGTTCTAAACCGACGATGTTTCTTTTGGTTTTGGTTATCTTTTTTGTGGGTTTTTAAAAGCATCTCCAATGGTTCTTCAAATTTCACTTTTTTCCTTCATTTTTAAGATAAAAATGAAGAAATCTTCTCCAATGGTGCTTCAATTTCACCTTCAAAATGAAGAAATGAACAGTGTTCCTTCAAATATGAAGGAACACTTTCATTTCTTCATTTTTTGAAGGTGAACTTTTTTATTTACAAAATGTATCTTTAACTTTTTCTATGTTTTGATTTATACCCAAATACAATTTCTATGCTTTTTTAACCCAATTAATTTTAGAACAATAAACTTAACTAATCAAATTATAAAGTAAAACTAAAATAAACACAATAAAAAATACAATAACATATATTAATTAAAAAATACAATAATATAGTCAACAACAAAATTAAAAATACATAATTCAAATGTAAATTATAAATAATAAAACTTAACATAACATAAACTAACAACTTAATAATCTGGAAAATCACTTCCAAATCTATTAAAATTATTAAATTTTGTTGTAGAATTTTTATGAATTAAATAAATAGGTGAAAGTTTATAAAACATAAAAATAAAGGATCTTGTTAGCAATTAATAATAAAATAGAGATAGAATATACTTAGAATATTCTTTTTGAAGAAAAAAAAAGAAAAATTTGCTCCAATGGTTTTTTCATTTTTTTCTTCAAAAATAAAGTTTCTTAAAAAACGAAGGAAAAAATGAAAAAAACCATTGGAGATGCTCTAAATGGTTTCTTTTATTTTGGGTCTCGAATCCTTTTAAACCTTTAACTGTTAGTCCTCCTATAACTCTTTCTTTCTCATGCAATTAAATTGAATGCCGTTAGCAAAAAAAAAAAATCTATCCCAAAAATTTCTGATTAGTACCCACTACTTAAATCACCGTCCAAAAGCAAAACAAAAAGATGAAATGAGATCAAAGAGGCGTGTCAAATGAGTCGGTGAAAGCCTACGAATTCTCCGTAAGAAAAATAATGGGTCCCCATCCGTTACGATTCGACGCTTGATTAACCCACGTGCCCAATTTCTCTCTTACCTCTTTTTTTCCCACATGCCAAAATCTCTCTCTCTCTCTCTCCGACTCTCCCCTTTTTTCCCCACATGTCCAAATCCCTCTTCTTCTCTTCTCTTAGTTTCCTCTCTCTTTCTCTCAAAGCAGAACAACAAGTTATGGACAATTTCCAAAAACTCAACCTTCTCTCTATCTCTCTAACCATAATCAACCTCTCTCTCACTTTCGCCACCGAATTACCCTTCCTAGAAGTGAAATATCCTAACAACAACATTTTACTACGGTCGACACCGACCAAGAACCAGTCATCGGGTCTACCAAGTCGGGTCGGGTCAGATGAGTGCCGGGTCTGGACCCAAGCATGTTCGGAAGAGATTCTCCGGCTGGCTTACGAGCCAGAGAACGTGGCGTGGCTCAAACGCGTGAGGAGGACGATCCATGAAAACCCAGAGCTTGCGTTTGAGGAGTACGAGACGAGTAGGCTTGTTCGGACCGAGCTGGATCGTTTGGGTATCCAGTATAGGTATCCGTTAGCTAAAACGGGTATTCGGGCTTGGATTGGATCCGGTGGCCCGCCTTTTGTTGCTGTTCGGGCTGATATGGACGCACTTCCTATTCAGGTAAACATTCTCTTGAAACGACAAAACAATAAGAAAAAAATATCTATATATATATTCTGTTGAAGCAAAACAAGTTATGTTTTTATTATTATATTTCACAAGTGTTTACAATTATTTGGATATATTGGATATATGAATATAAAAACTACTACAGTATATATCTGAATTTTCTAAATAACTAAAATGGTGGGGGGGGGGGGGTGGATAATGCTATAAGAAATAAAGAAAAGTAAAGGGGATAATGACAACAAAGAAATCATATAAACTTGGGATCAATTGATCATAATTATTTGTAGAAAAGACACTAGTGGTAATTTCGTAAAAATTCTGAACGTTTTAACGCAGGTAATTTTTTTTGATTAATGGGTCGATAACATGAGACATTATAAAACGTGAAACTTATATGCTACTATGTTAACTAAATAGAAGAATAATTGAATAACTATTACCGAAAATAACTGAACTGGATCATTTCTATAGAATATTTATAAATGTTGAAAATATAATGTAGTAGATTATTGACGTTTTTTTTTCAAGTTATATTTTCAGCATCTAGTTGGAGTCACTTTTTCAAAAAAATAAATATTTAATGAATATTATGAATGGTAAAATATAGTGGAATCATGTTTTTAAAACGTAAAAACGTTAAGTTATTTTGAAAATTCACGTCTAGAAAAATGAATGACATGCTTTGGTTAACTATCCAAAAAGAAAACAAATCATGGTCTTGTCTGTGTGTGTGAAACAATAAGACTTTGTATATGATTTTTTATGGTTCATCTAAGGAAAGAAAGATTCCCAGCTGAGAGGAATTTTCGGAGGTCAAAGAGTGAGAAATAATGCAGAAACAAATATATATATATATGTAATGAAATAATATTGGCGTAAAATTTTCCATTTTAGGAAATGTCGTATACTTTTTATATTGTTACTCGCTGACAGAGAGATTGTGTCACAACTCACATGATAGACCAGATATGATGATAATGATAGATTGTGTTTTGTGGTTGATGTGAAATGGTTATAGATAAGGCATACATAGAGATTTCTTATAATTAGTTATTTTAACATAATATCAATGTATGTGGTCATGTAAAATAGGAATTGGTGGAATGGAAACACAAAAGCAAAGTTGCTGGCAAAATGCATGCTTGTGGTCATGATGCACATGTCACTATGCTTCTTGGTGCTGCCCATATTCTTAAGTCTCGTGAACATCTTCTCAAGGTACTTAATGAAACTCTTTCTATAACAATTGTTTCATGTTTATAAAAATTAGTAACTCAATTTATATGTTTTTGGTTTAATTGGTTACTTAAAAGTCGTTTACGTCTTTTCGACTTCTAGGTAAGAGTTTAAATTTTTGTTTCTTGGTGGGTCAGTCCCATTTTTGGAATGATGACAAATAATGTGAATTAATGATTTGCTCTACTGCATATCCATTAACTCATTCGTAATATTGTAAATTTATAATTCTTTTTATTTTCATTTTTTGTCACAAACCAACTTAATCAGTGATGATTATACATTTGTTACATCATCTAATCAATAAAAACATACTTAAAAACTACACTTGAGAATATTCTTCTCTAATGTAATAATTGTTTTGTCTCGAGTTTTACAGGGAACCGTGGTTCTGTTATTCCAACCGGCAGAAGAAGCTGGAAACGGCGCGAAAAAGATGATCGAAGACGGAGCTTTGGATGATGTGGAGGCTATCTTCGCCGTCCATGTTTCCCACGATCATCCAACGGGTGTGATTGGGTCTAGGAGTGGTCCTCTGCTCGCCGGATGTGGAATTTTCCGGGCGGTCATCAATCTGGAGGAGAGCGGCGGCTCCGCTGATCTTATTCTTGCAGCTTCTTCCGCGGTCATAAGCCTCCAAGGAATTGTATCCCGTGAAGCTAGTCCACTTGATGCTCAGGTGATTCTCAAAATCCACCGTGAGTTTATCAAAAAAAAAAAATCCACCGTCAGATATTTTAAATTATGCAAAACTGAATTCTGATTTGCATTTTCTCGAATTTTAGGTTGTGTCGGTAACTTCATTTCAAGGCGGTCACAGTCTAGATGTGGCGCCGGACACGGTGGTTCTCGGAGGCACTTTTAGAGCTTTTTCTAACTCAAGCTTCTACTACCTTATGAAGCGTATTCGAGAGGTGCGTATCGTCTAACTACTTTATGATTTTGGTTTTTCGACTAATTTTTTTCTTCTGAATTGCATAAACTGGATCCGGTCCAAAACCAAGGAATCAAAAGTCCCCAACATAATTCTAACATGGCCGGTTTAGAAACAAGGCCCTAGAAAATTTACAATGGCATGCAAACCAAACTGACCAGCCCAAACCAAATATAAATATTAAACTCAACTACAAAAATGTTAGAGTTGTGATACGCTTAATTAGCCTGGCCTTAAAATTTACGCTCTTAGTCTTCACTTTTAAAATTTTATAATTAATTTGATTAATCAAATTTATATGAATAGGGGAATGATAATTAAACATGCATTGTACATATGTAAAATATGTTTGTTAAACTGTACATACATATTCATATTAGTATGTCCAGATGGAAGAAAATGTTCATATTTTCAAATTTAGTCATTTTTATGCTTCACGAAAACTAATATTCAGTATTTCTTGTGTATGTAAATTTACGGGTTTTTAAATATGTTTTTTTTGGCAAAGGTTTTTAAATATGTTGGATCGAATTAGGATCGATACTATGGATATTTTGCCTATTCCTACCGGTATTGTGTAACCATATTAAAAAAAACATACATTTTTGTAACGGCAGGTACTAGTGGAACAGGTTGAGGTATTGGGTTGCACAGCTACAGTGAACTTCTTTGAGAAGCAGAACGCGATCTACCCGCCAACCACAAACCACGACGCAATGTACAAACACTTAAAGAAAGTTACCGTTGATTTGCTCGGTGATAACCACTTTGCTATAGCTCCACAGGTGATGGGCGCTGAAGATTTCGCCTTCTACTCAGAGATCATCCCGGCCACATTCTACTTCATTGGCATAAGAAATGAAGAGCTCGGATCAGTCCACATTGGTCATTCACCACATTTCATGATCGATGAAGGCAGTTTACCGGTTGGCGCTGCAGTTCACGCGGCCGTGGCCGAGAGATACTTAAATGAGAAATGTTCATAAGAATAAAGACAATCATCCCAAAACATTTTCGGGTGCTTTTGATTTAGATATTACATATATTATTAATCCATCTTTGCTTTCGAATATGTTTGTGAAAATTAGGCTTTTTTGTTTTTCTTTCTTTTAAACGTGTAAACAGTATATATATAATGTCGTGATCTTTATTAGTGTTATGCATTTCGGTCAATTTTGTTATGAGATATTAGACGTTGAGTATTTGCTACGAAACTGGTAACTTAAACTCACTGTGATTAATAAGATTTATGATATTCACAACAGAAGATTCATATATGTGATTCTTAGCTTGTGAATGATACAATGAACATTAACGTTAACTGAAGATAATTGAAGAGTTGGCAATACACAAAGTCCAAGAAATTTGAATATCACTCAAACGAGAAAGATTAAAAAATTTTAGGTCAATAATTTCTTGGGCTGCGTGTGATATTAGTTTCTGGGTACTTGTTAAGGAAAAAAGTAATAAACTATAAAGTACCGTTTCTCTTTTTTCGCCACGTACGAGTTTGTAGCAGTTTAAGGATTTCATTTAAGATTTATCTTGGCAATTCAACGTTCATATTTAATTCTTAGCTTGCAAGTGAGATAAAAAATATTTTTCTGCTTTATCGTATGGTTAAAATCCCTAAAGATGTATCCATTATACTGATGGTAAGAAGTTTAACGGAGTTAAAGACCAGACAGAATCAAGTGAGCAAACGAGGTGACGAGTAAAGGCCAACCGAAATGAAAATCTACGGTCAAATGACATGAAAGGCAGAACCGTTGATCAATATCTACGAAATCGAACACTTATTCAAACTGGTGAATTATGGTGCTTGAACGTAACAGAAGATTATTTATTGCAGATTAGACAGATTAATGGTAATATTAAACATGATTTCAGTGATAAGACAAGGACACGAACAAGAAACAAAAAGACTATAATCGACCTCTCGACACTATTTTTTTTCTCTTTAAGTAAGTTGCATGGAAAAGAAGTAGTTACACGAAAACAAAATGTTTCAAAACGTAGGAACCCTTTCCTGTGAAAAAATATAAGTACGGAATTACGTTTTAGAAACGTGTATATTCTATATACATGTATATGATATAATATATGTGATAAAACTCTAAAAATCTACATTCAAAAATACATAAAATATTAATTCAACACAAATCCAGTATATAAATATTCAATATTTCCATTAAAGATCAAAACTCATAACATTCAAAGTCAAAATTTAGAACGGTTTTATTATTTATTAGTTGCATCAAACAAAACTATATCCAACTCTGGTTCGTCGAGTGAAATATATTTTAACTTCAATAGTAATTTAATGAATCACCGAAACAAGAGTTTTCCATGCAATCTCTCTCTCTTTATTGATTGGTTAATTTATTTTAATTTAAATATTACTTTTTTAAAGCACAAAATTTGTTAATCTTATATTTGAAACAAAAGGAGTAGTAAGTAGCGTCAAATGAAGATCGTTGTAGGGTTGAAATGGCTGAAAATTTTAATGTCTTACGGAAGAAAATTAATTTAGAAAAAATAATCGAAATCAAAATACAACACAGCTCGCAAGCATACACATGTTTTTTTTTTTGTGTGTGTTAAAGGGCAAGCATGCATATGTTGCCAGACTGACATTAAAAATAATAGAAAAATGATGATAAAGAGTTTCTTGGTTGGAATTGGACTATTTACGGAATATAGTAAAGATTTTTATTTTAATTTGATAAAGAATATGAGGTAAAGATACATGAAAATTTTCATAATATAAAAGTGTAGATTCTTTGTGAAAGAATCAATTTCTGCGTTTGCGTACGTATATGTCTAAAAGTTTTTCCTAAGAAATTCAGAGTTGAAAAACTGATTTTTTTCTTATAATTTTTCTTCTGCTAAAAAGTGTACAGTTCTGGTTGTGGTTTTATTCATAGAAATTAGTGCAACTGCACTGTAAACATAAAACGAACGCAAACGCAAACAAACACAATCAATCAAACACAAATTTTCTATGCTCGCCGCATAATACTGTAGCAGCTTGAAGAGCAAAGTAGGTAAGAATGAGATCTGCACCAGCTCGGCGTAGGCAGATCAATGACTCCATCATAACCTTTTCCTCGTCGATCATCTTGAGAAGTCCCGCGGCTTTGATCATGGAGTACTCACCGGAAACTTGACATGCTCCAACGGGCAATAGTGTCTGGTCCTTCAGTAAGCGTATGATATCGAGAGAAGGAACTGCTGGCTTCACCATTAGAATATCAGCTCCTTCAGCTTCGTCTTCTTGTGCTTCGATCAATGCCTCTCTTGAATTTGCCGGGTTTATCTGGTAACTTTTATTTATACGACATTTTACACCAAACAATTTTTTTAGAATGGCAAGAAAGCTTATAGTTATATACAGTTATTATTTGTTTAGGTTGGTGTGGTTTTGAACGCCAATTTATTTCTTTATAATAATTTCTCTTATTAATCAATCTGTTTCAAAATTAGTGATGTTGAAGGGTTTTGTACATATATTAAGAAAATATATTATTATTTAGAAGCTAAATAATAATATTATTTATTATCTATCTAAATGTAATTCAACCAAGGTTAAAACAATCCCAAAAAAATTACAAAACGACCATCAAATGGTTTGAAAAAAAAAATTACTAAAAAACATCAACTATTTAAAAACATTTTTTTTATGAAATTTAATTGCATAGTGTAAACGAAAATACTAAATACAAAGAATGTCTCTTCTTCTCATATAATTGACAAAAAGGTTGTCTATAAAATGATAAAAGATTATGAGTTAATTTATTAGAAAGAAATACTTTGTATTATATTGTACCATGCCACATGCAAAAAGTAAACAAAAAATCAAGACTAGAGTGGTTGGTTTACGTTTTTTTGTCCAATTCCACTTTGCGGAAACGGCCGTATAGTGAACTTGTATACCTGTTGGTAGAGTGATTACGATGAACAAGGTTGGATTTAAAAGAAAATAAAGCAAGATGAGATATTAAGTATAATATTTTACTTCACAGAGTAAGACATGATAGAAACATGGTGAAAGCCCTCAGCATCTAGAGCTGCACGAACGGCGCCAACACGACCATCCAACATCTCACTGGTACAAACAACATCTGCTCCAGCTCGAGCCTGCATCCATTCTTCTTATGAGGATGTTAAATCTTTTGTTTCTTTTAGTACGAAAGGGTTTTACTTTTTACCTGAGAAATTGCTTGTTTGCGCAATTGGTGAATTGTTTCATCATTTAATATCACGCCTATAAGAACATAGATGGATCTATATGTCAGAAATCACTACGAAAGTATCTATAATATTTTGTAAGAAATTCATTTCTTACCATCTTCTCTTATGATCCCACCGTGCCCACTTAATGAGTATTCATCAAAATTGACATCAGTGTAGATAACCTTGTCAATTTTAGAAAGAAAATAGTCATTATCATGTTCAGGATCACTTCCTTTAGCTAGATAAGCAAAGAGTGTATATATATCTTACGAGATCAGGGAATTTGTCTTTGAGAAGACGAACTGTTCGTTGCACTAGACCGTTGTCATTGAAAGCCTCTTCCCCTGTTGGAGACTTAAAAAGGAAAAGTTGATTATTGATGCATGGGTACTTCATGTGAGTTCAAAATTGTATATAAGAAGGAAATGATGAAACCTTTAACGCATCAGGCACTTTAGGATACAACACTATGCTATTCACACCAACATCTCGTGCCCTTGCAACCTACATTCCTCCGAAAACACAATAGAGATTGGTTTGATATAACAATCGTGAAGAAAATGATTTGCAAGTTAAGTCAGAAGACATCAATTATCTAGTCTCTTAGTTTTTTAAAACACAACACTCACTTCTTCGATGAGGCCGTGTCTCCATCCAAGCATGTAACGTCCGGGCATCGTTTTTATCGGAATGTCTACCTCACCTACGAGACTCCAATATATATAGTCACGTAAAAAAGAAAAGAGATGTTATTGCACGAAAACTGTTAATAATTTTTTTATAACCAGGTTAATTCCTGAACCAAAAAGTCAAACTAACCTTGATGAATAAAGAGTGGGTATATTAAATTTTCGGGAGAGATATTAGTTTCTTGAAAGGCAGCTCTCTGAGTAGGGGACTTGCGGTTACGACGTGCACGTCGGCTTATCTGCTGATAAAAACTTAACACGCATTAGATTGTGAAGAACAAAAGAACTTTCAAAAGCAAAAAAAAAAAATTCTTCTTTTGTTTTCGGTTATCTAAGGAGTTATGGACCAAAACTTATAGTCTTCTCAGACCTGAAATCATAGCATGTTTAATTGGATATTTTAGTCTATCTCTATTGCAAATGTTTGGACTAGGAACTTTAAAGACACTTAACTACAAGAAAAAACAAGGCCATTTCTGACGGAAGCTTCTATTTCAATGGTCAAGTAGTCCACCCGTTGAGCGTAAGGAAACAAAGTTGTTACTTACAAGAGGCTGATCAATCACAGGCTTGGCTGTTTTACTCGGCATTGGAGGCACGGCTGGTTTACTCGGCACTAGAAACACCTCACGAGCATTTATTGATGATAGAATTGCAGAGTCGCTCCTTTGCAGTTGACAAGCAACCAGTATCGTGCGAAGACCATTAGAGACCTAAGGCAAATTTTAAAAATACATATATTATAATGTTGTAACAATAATGATATAAAATATATATAAATCTATACATAAATTCTAAGTTTTTGAAAAATATTTTACATAAATGTTATATATCTTTTTTTCTACAAATAATAAATTTTTAAAAACTAAAGAAATAATTAAACTTATAGCATAGAAAAATTAAAATAGAAAGCAGCTCTAAAAAACAATTATAAAAATCATTCAAATTTTAGTTAGAATATAAAGTTAATAAAAAAAAGTAGTTATTGTAAACATAAGTGAGGTTTGAATAGCTGAACTCAGATGCATATAAACCTAAGAGGAGACATTAACCACTACAACATGAAAGATATTATGTATTTAGGGGCCCTAAAATTAATTATATTGTCTGAGGACTTGAGGCAAATGCCTTTTGCAATATACTATAAGCACAGCTCTGCAAGCAACTTCTGTGCTTCCGAAAGGATAGGTTCTCACGTTATACAACGCCGCTTTAAGGCCCACGTAGCTCTTCTGCTCAAAACCTTTCATTGCAGGGATCTTGCAAGGAGTTCTAGACATGGATGACGTCATGTATAAATTCTGAAAAAAAAAATGGGAAGAAAGAAACTCGTAAATGAGACCAAGACGTAAAACTCAGAGAGTGAGACGTCTAATTTATAGTCCTTTTTTCAATCTTTGAGAGAGAAATCTTTGAACAATAAATTATTCTTTTATTTTTGGGTCGCGAATCTCGATTACATTAACGTGCAGCTAATATATATGTAACATGACAAAGTAAAATATCATAATCAAAATTTCATTATGATTTGTCTTATAAGCGTATCTTATCCGAGGTGATTTACGATATCTTGGTGCCGACAAATCTTGTAGTTGACAAAATGTGATATGATATCGTAATAAGTAGAATTTATACTGATCACACATCAGTTAACTCCTTTGTTTCTTGATGTTACTTTTGACGTTTTCGATTAAAGAAAATCCCATTTTCAATAAAAATTTCAGGATTGGTAATTTCGGAATCAATATATATATATATATATATATATATATATATATATATATATATATATATATATATATATATATATATATATATACTAACTAACGAGCCTACGCCGTAGGGTTTAGGGCTACAACTGTTCAGACGTTAGAATCAAACAATAAATTATCAGCTTTATATTAATTTATCCTAAACCATAATTCTGAATGGATCAAAATCTAAAATCAGTATATGATCACAAATTATCTAGGGATTTTTGCTAAAAATAACATAAAACTTGATTTTGAATATAAAAGTAGACTTCTGAAAAAATATTTGACAGAAATAACCTAAAGGGGTAGTGAAAAGATCATTTAATCCTGTATGACTAAACAAAAAACGGACATCATAATTACCGTTTACATCCTGACGAAGTCTACTATTAGAGAGAAAGAAGTCTAATAGTAGACTTCGTTTATCGAAATGAAGTCTACTAAGTAATTAAATCAGGAAATTTAATTTTAAAATTTAGAAAAAATTATTTTGATATCAAAATTACATTCATAAATTCCGTAATTATAATCCAAATGTACATAAATTATTTTTTCATATTGATAAATGGAAATTTATGTTTTTAAATTAAGAAGAAGAAAATCTATTATTTAGATTTTAAATTTTGTAGACTCTATATTGAAGTCTGCTAAACCGAATAAATTAACTTAATCAAAATTTAAACCGAAATTAAACCAAAATTGAAAAAAAAATAACTATTTTAACCGGAAATTTTATCCTACTATATAAACCAACAAATTCTAATAAAACCCTAATTTTATCCAAAAGAAACTCTCTAATACGGCGCTTTCCTCTAGCCTCCATCCCCTTTCTCACCATTGTTTTCAAAGCTCAAAGATCTGGTGTCTGGTGACTCCAGCAAGACCACCACCGCTGTTTTCGCCGCTCAGGTAATATAAAAAATCATTCTTTAAATCTCTTTTTCTTTGCATTTATAAAACTTTACAATAGTATAAAATGATTCAAAAAAAACATCTATCTGTTTGTTTGGCGATGTATTAAAAATCAAATTGAAATTAAGATTCTCTGAAATCTGGGTTTGTAGTTGATTTGAGCTGATACATGAGGTTACCAATTTTAAATGATTGTCAGCGACTTGGAAGAACGGCAGCTCAAACCGGTGCACTTCTGGCAGATGATTACGTCCGACCAAAACCTCGTCAAGCCGTGCAGTTTCCATGGAAACAAAAGTCCCTTTCTCAACCCGAACAGGTAACACTAGGCTCCGTATGGTTCCTCTGTTTTCTTATCTTCTTCTGTGTCTCGGGTTCTTCTGATTTGATCCATTTCCGTAAAACCCATGCTTATTTTGTTCTGATCTTCGTCTATTCTCTTTACTGCATGTGGGTCTCAGTTTGTTTTCTCCGCAAAATCCGATTTTGGGTTAATACTTACTCCAGAGATAATCCCATTTGCTTGTGTCCTGCTTATTCATGAAATCCTTTTTTAATCTTTACTACTCTGTGACTTATACTTCGACGAAAATGCCTTTTCCTAATTGATTTCTTACTACACTTGAGAGGGATTTTTATATCGGCTGTTTCAATCTGAAGAAAAAAAATTTGATGTTTGAGAGAAAATTACAGATACGTAGCGCATGATACAATTGATGTTGAACATCATTAGCTCTGTTTTTAAATCAGTTTTGGTCATAATTCTTACACTGAGAAAGATTCATACTTGCAGGTTCATATCTCATTGGGTGGAGATAAACACATGCGAGTGAGTTGGGTTACTAGCGACAAATCGTCTCCTTCCATTGCGTTTTTCTGAATCAACACCAAATTGATCAAACCCTTCGTCAAAATCAAAACTTGGGTTCTGGGTTTTTGCTTTTTCCCTGACTTTGTACTTCCCCGAGAAGATGGTTCAGTATCAGAGATTAATCATCCACCATGGAAGAAAAGAAGAGAGGTTTAGAGGTATGATTATCATCTCTCTCTCTCTCTCTCACACACAACTATCTTCGTCTTTTTTTTGCTTTTTAGAGTTTGTATTTCTATTTTATCAATCATCCTTCTCTTTTTCCTCTTCCGCAGATTCGTTTAGCAGAGAAAGCGAAGCTCTTAGTCCTTACGAGCCATCCACTGCACCTCTCTGCTCAGATAACTCCACTGGTTAGTATTTTAGGTTCTTTTCCAAATTCAATCCGAAATTGTTTGTTTACGAATAGCCAGAAAAAGTTTCTCCTTTTCTTTTGTTAAAAGAATCAAGAAACAGAACAGCTCTTTTTCTGTTGTCTTAATTTAGAAACTAGAAACTAAAACTTTGTGTAATCTATGAAAACTTCCACAAACTTACGGTTACCGATTTTTCAAATCTGTGTGTAGGAACCATTTGCTGTGACAGAACCGGATTGAGATCTGACATCTGTGTAATGAAAGGCGATGTACGAACAAACTCTGCTTATTCGTCAGTATTCCTCTTCACATCCACCAAGAACAACACCAGAAAATGGGAGACTAGTGTGATTGTTTTTCATTCTAATTGATGTTTTTGGTTTGGAAAATTTTGGGAGGCTTATGTAATGTGAATTTGAGATCTATTTTGTAATCTACTCATTTTTTTTTTTCATTTTGTGATTATAGAAAAGGAGAAGTTATGTCTCATTTTTTTTTATTTTGTGAGGTTTATATCATCTTAATTTTGTGGTCATCAATTATAATGATCATGAACTCGATTTGTATATATGGTGATATACTATTTTATACAGATGTCTTGTTTTTTTTGTTATTGTCATTAAGCAGAAGATAACAATGTACCAGAAATTTAATGATTTCAAAGGAACCTTTGAATCAAAACAATACTAAAAATTCTGGGTTTAGGACTTCGTGTTTTTTTTTGGATAATGATCATCAAGTGTAATGGTATCTATTGGTCATCATTTGTAATGAACATAAGTGTATTGGTCATGTTATGTATTTTTATCACCTAAGACAACATATTATATCTAAAGCCACAAAAAGAACATTAGTAGACTACACGACGAAGTCTACTTTGATAAACTAAGTACATAAAAAATCGAAACTTCTGATTCAACAATAAATATCCAATGAAATGAAATAAAATTCACTGGGTAGTTCAATCACTTACTAAAAAGCAATTCTAAACCAAAAAATTTGAAAAATAATTTATAAATTTGCTTAAAACGCGTTTTAAAAAAAACGTCAAAAGTAGACTTCTAAAGCAGACTTCGAATGTAGACTGGTGGAGAAGTCTACTTTGATAAGCTAAGTACCTAAAAAATCGAAACTTGTGATTCAACAATAAATATCCAATGAAATGAAATAAAATTCAATGGGTAGTTCAATCACTTACTAAGAAGCAATTCTAAACCAAAAATTTTGAAAAATAGTTTATAAATTTGCTTAAAACGCGTTTTTAAAAAAACTTCAAAAAGTAGACTTCTAAAGCAGACTTCAAATGTAGACTGGAGGAGAAGTCTACTTTTTCATTGAGAAGTCTACTAATGAAGTCTACTAAAAAAAAGGTCATTTTTGCAATTGACCAATCTGTTGACTTTTCGGGTAGTAGACTTTAGGAGTAGACTTCAATAAAAAAAGGTTACTTTAGCATTTGACTGATGCATTGACTAACAAAGTAGACTTCTATTGTAGACTTCATGTAAGAGTAGACTTCTCTGACAGTCTACTTTTCAAGTCTACTTTTTAAATAGAAGTCTACGGAACAAAATAGGTTATTTTTGCAATTGATTTTTTTGAGTAGACTTCATTGTGAAGTCTACTCAAAAAAGGATTCCTTCTAAGTTTGACCGAACAAAATAAGTAGACTTCACAAAGAAGTCTATAAACTGTAGACTTCTTTGGGAAGTCTACTGAAGTTTTTTGGGATTTTTTAAATTTTTTAATTTTTGAAAAACAGAAGTCAAACACTAAAATGACTTATACGTTTTTGGTCAAACTACAAAAGTAACTTTAAAGTAGACTTCGTATGCAGACGTAAGCAGTAGACTTCATACGGAATTCTAAATCAAAAAGTCATAATACGGTCAACTACAAAAATAACCTCTTTTCTTTAGTAGACTTCTTGAGCCTTCAAACGAAGTCTACTAAGCTTTTTTTTTGTTTTCAAAGGATGTCGAGTAGACTTCTCGTGAAGTTTAACGAAGTCTACTTTTAAAAAGTCAATTGCAAAAATAACCTTATGTTGACTAGTAGACTTCAGTATACTTCACGAGAAGTCTACTTTCGCGATATGAAAACTGAAATATGGAGAAACTGAAGTGCGACGATTACCTTTTACAAAATTGAGCTCGGCTACAGTTCTTTTAAGCACCCAGAACTCAGAATATCACCAAAAATAAGCAATCCAGATGTTAAGTAACCAGAAATCACCGAAAATACATGACTTTTGGCATTGTAACTTAGCCCAGATGTTTTGGAGAAGAAATTATGAAAGAATGAGAAAGGTTATGAGTGAATGAGCTTAAATATTTACTTATTACAGCTTTAAAATTAGTTGAGAAGCATTTATTCCATTTTCATGGTTGTTCATGGTGGTTGAAGAAATTGAAGAAGATGGCATTCTCGTAATTAAAAGGTGTTTAGAAGGTCCAAGGAGACTTTAGCCAAATTAAAGAAAAATCGAAATAATAGATGTATAATGGCATTTTCGTTAATAGTTTAAGTGGGAAGGATAAAATTGTGAGAAAATGGCAAAAGTTGGAGAGAGAAAAAAAGAGGTTAGTTTGGTGTTTGACTTTGAAATATGGGTTAAATGTGAAACTCTCCCAATTATCTATGTGATTTATCAATAAATATGAGTTTGAGTGAGCCATTTACTAACACAATTTCCCACCATACTCAATACAATCTTATTTACACTCTCGAAAGCAAACAAACCAAGATGATCTTCCACTATATTTGATACATGTAGTTTCGAGATACTCTTAAATATAACCGATTCAGCTGATCTTTATAGCATCTGCTTTAGCATAATTCAGTTTCCGCACATATATTTAGATTCCTTGATATTTCAGAGGATTTTTTTGGAGTAGATACTTTAAAGATCCATCTAGAGAGAAGAAGAGCTAGCTCGTATTGCCGCGTTTCTTAGGATGTGCTTTGTTTCATATAGATTATCTTGTCTTTTTGTGCTCATGAAACAATTGGTTAATATGCTTTTCTCTGGTTCACCTGGTTCATCGAATCCCAGGTTATGTTTGATTAGAGGATAATAATGACGACAGTGATAATGATGATGGTTAATGGTTGTGCTTAAATAACCAAGAACGAAAGAGCTGAAAGGAGTCACTTGTGAGCCCGATAATGATATTACAAACAAAAAAAGATCCAGACACAATGTAAGAAACCTGACATTCCGATTTCAGTTAGGGTCCTCTTATTTTATCTCTGTAACCCAATTCATTGTAGTTACAGTACTTTTGACGTCTCTATTTTTTTTAGAGAGTTAGCTACAGACCATATTGAAAGAAAACGATTATGGTTTTGTCAAGTTTTTATTAGGAAAAATCATGATATTACAGAGTTACACCAGGGCAATGTGATCAAAACCGGGTCAAAATATAGAAGTTATAGAACTCAAGATAGATTAAGAACTCAATATAAAGAATAACTCTCTTTATTGCTTAAGAAAATCTCTCAAAACTTAAGCTCTCAAAAACCTTAAACTCATAAGTTATGCAACACTTTTGCATCTCCTTATATATAGAATAAAATCTTTTCCTAATAAGATTATATATTTCCTTTTTCTATAGATAACTCCTAAAGATGTTTAGATAACTCCTAAACATAATTCTAATCCTAATAGGAAATCCTAGCTTCTAGAATGTTAACTTCAAGCTTAAATCAACATTCTCCCCTTTAAGCTTGAAGTTACCTTTAGACTCATCTTCAACTCCAATGAAATCTCTCATCTCTTTGAATTTGATCCTTCCAAGAACCTTTGTCAGAATGTCTGTCTTCTGCTCATTCCCGGGAATATGTTCAACCTCTATTTGTTCATTTTCAACGCATTCTCTTATAAAATGATAGCGAGTATGGATGTGCTTGCTTCGACCGTGGAAGACGTCGACAGGATTCTTGGTAAGGGCGATGGCAGATTGATTGTCAATCCGGATTAGTACCTTCTTGCAAGGTGAATCAGTGATCTCATGAAGTAAGTCTTGGAGCCAAATCGCCTGTCTTGCTGCTTCTGTACCAGCCATAAACTCGGCCTCACATGACGACAATGCCACAAGAGAGAGTCTCTTGCTTCTGCGAACACCAGGATATTGGACTTCCACCAAGGTAGAATATGTGGCCTGTTGTGCTTTTGCTGTCGTCTGGATCAACATTATAACTACTGTCGCTGTAGCCTATTAGTTCTGTTGTCCTTGTAGCCAATCTTGGAAACGTTAAACCGAATGAAGTTGTTCCTTGTAGATACCTAAGGCAATGCTTCATTGCTGTTCCATGCGATTCCCTAGGACTCTGCATATAACGACTTAGGACTCCTACACAGAATGACAAGTCTGGTCGTGTGTGTAGTAAGCACCTAAGGCATCCAACATTCCTTCTGTAGTTCGTAGCATCTATCTCCTTCTCATCTTCAGATTTTGATAATTTAAGTCTAGGGTCCATCGGTATATGACTCAAATTACAATCTTTCAGTCCTGCTTCTTCTAGTATCTTTAGTGCATATCGCCTTTGATTCAAGGTGATTCCTCCTCCTTCATGTTGACACACTTCGATTCCAAGATAATACGTCAGCTTCCCGAGATCACTCATCTCAAACTTAGAAGACATCTCTTTCTTGAAATCATGAATGACCTTTATATTAGTTCCAGTGACAAATAGGTCGTCCACATACACTGCAACAAGAAGAAGCTCCCCTTTTACCAACTTCCGATAGACTGAAAGTTCTTTCGAGCATTTGAAGAACTGTAACCCCTTAAGAATCTGGTTTAGTTTCTCATTCCAGGCCCTTGGTGTTTGCCTTAATCCGTATAAGGCTTTGTTGAGCTTGTAAACCTTGTTCTTACATCCTTCCACTTCAAAACCTTCAGGTTGTGTGACATAAACTTTTTCTTTCAGTTCTCCGTGCAAAAACGCTGTTTTGATGTCAAGATGATGGATCTCCCAACCGTTTGATGCAGCAAGGTTGATAAGAAGGCGAATTGTTTATATTCGAGCTACTGAGGTAAACACCTCGTCGAAATCTACTCCATATCGCTGTACGTATCCTTTAGCTACCAGCCGCACTTTATGTTTATTAATGCTGCCATCAGAGTTCCTTTTAAGCTTGAATACCCATTTGAGTCCGATAGGTTTTTCTCCTTGAGGAAGATCTACAGGGTCCCATACTTGATTCTTAGTGATCGAATGAATCTCATCTTTGCAGGCACGTATCCATTCGTTTGACTCTTTTGCCTCATAGAAGTCTCTTGGTTCGTTATTCAAGCAAACAAGTAATCACTCCCCTTCTTCTTCTGCAAGACACACAAAATTCTCCAGATGTTTTGGTTTCACAATTTGCCTTTGTGATCTTCTCAAAACCGGTTGTTCCTGAACTGCAGCCTCATCGCCTTGTTCTTCTGGTTCGTGTCTGTTCAAATCATCGTTATGACAAGCTTCATCACCTACTTCCTCATTATCGTTTTTGTTCTCATGGTACTCTGTTTCATTGTACTCTGTTCTTTGAATTCCACGGTTTCCAAAGTTCCCTAGATCAATCCTGAAGCTTCCATCTTCTGTTCCTTCCGTTGTATCATGAGCCCAATTCCATCCCTTGGTCTCGTCAAAGACGACATCGCGGCTTACTACCACCCTTCGATTTTGCGGATCGAACAGGCTATATGCCTTTGATCCTGGTTCGGTGCCAAGATGCACTAGTACTCGTGATCTGTTGTCGAGCTTCCTTAGGTGTGATGTCTCTATTTTCGCGTAGCTGATACAACCGAAGGTTCGAAGGTGGCTAATGTTGGGCTTCCTTCCATGGAAGGCTTCATATGGCGTTATGTATTTTATTGTTCTTGTAGCAACTCTGTTCAAGATATATGTGGAATGCCTCATTGCTTCTCCCCACAAGTAGTTCGGTACACGCATATGTTTGAGAATGCTCCTCGCCATCTCCATTAAAGTTCGGTTACGTCTCTCAACGACTCCATTCTGTTGAGGGGTAAATGGAGCCGTAAGATGACGTTTTATGCCTGAATCTTCGCAAAAAGAATTGAACTCTCCTGATACAAACTCTCCTCCTCTATCCGTTCTGAAAGTTTGGATCTTCGCTCCTCAATCTTGTTCCACCAAGTTCTTGAACCTCTTGAATTTTTTAAATGCATCGCTCTTCTCTTTGAGTAATATTGTCCACATGTACCTTGAATGATCATCAATAAGAACAAAAATATACTTGTTCCCAGCGACTGTATGTGGAGTTATGGGACCACAGAGATCGCTGTGTACAAGTTCCAATATTTTTGTTGCTCGATGTAAGGTAGCTTGTGGAAAACATTGTCTAGCTTGCTTCCCAAGTAAGCATGAGCCACAAATTTTCTTCTCGAAGTTCATGTGTGGAATGCCTATAACCAGTTCCCTTTGTATCATGGTTTTAATTGTCTCCAGATTTATGTGCCCTAGCCGTGCATGCCATCTCCTTGAGTCGTCTGTTGTTGATGAATGTAGACACATATCGGTTTTATTGCCCATACGAACTTTATATAGACGATTTCTTGATCTCGTTGCTTTAGCGATCATGCAAAGACTCCGAGATCCAGAAAGAGAAGATATAAGTGAGCATCATCTAGCTGAGGACGGAACGCTTCTACTACGGGGTAGAATCACGGTTCCAGCAGGAGATGGTCTAAGGGAAGAAATCCTAAGGACGGCTCATCAGTCGGTGTTAAGTATACGTCCAGGAAGCACTAAGATGTATAAGGACATTCGACGATATTATCACTGGCCGGGCATTAAAAGATCAGTGGCGAGATGGGTAGCTCAATGCCAAGTCTGTCAGCGTATTAAGGCGGAAAATCAAGTGCCTAGCGGTATTTTGCAAAGTTTACCCATACCAGAGTGGAAATGGGACTCAATTGCAATGGATTTCGTCGGAAGTTTACCAGTAGCGAAAGGTGAAACAATAATTCCATCTGGGTTATTGTGGATCGCTTAACAAAGGTAGCACACCTAATAGCGATTCGTGATACAGATAATGTGGAGATTCTTGCGGAACTCTACATTAATCAAATCGTAAAGCTTCACGGAGTTCCAGCCACGATAATTTCGGACCGGGATCCAAGATTTACAGCAAAGTTTTGGAAAGCTTTGCAAGGGGCAATGGGAACGGAGCTAAATATGAGTACGGCGTTTCATCCAGAGACAGATGGACAGACTGAGAGAACGATCAGAACCATTGAAGATATACTGAGGGCGTGTATCCTAGAATGGGCTGGGATATGGGAGGACTACTTACCGTTGGAAGAATTCTCCTACAACAATAGCTTCCACGTAAGTATCGACATGTCTCCATTTGAAGTACTTTATGGAAGACCATGTCGTACGCCGTTGTGTTGGACGGAGGTGGGAGAAAGACGAATATTTGGGCCAGAGATGGTAGACCAATCCATCGAAATTATACAAGTTGTGCAAGACAACATGAGGAAGGCCCAAGACCGGCAAAAGAAGTATGCCGATCAACACCGAAGGGAGGTGATATTCGAGATAGGAGATCTCGTATATCTGAAGGTTGCAGCACACAAAGGAAAGGATCGTTTTGGAAAGGTCAGTAAGCTCGCAACCAGATATATTGGTCCATATCGTATTCTAGGAAAGGTTGGAGAGGTGGCATATAGGTTAGAAATTCCAGAAGATATGCACCTGCATCCGGTGTTCCATGTGTCCATACTGCGAAAACATGTACCGGACCCGAATACAATAATGACGGAGCCTATCGAAGGATTAAGGCCAAACCTTACCTATCCTGAAGGATTTATCAAGATAGGGGAGCGACGGGAACGAGTGCTTAAGAATCGCACCATCCCACAAGTTCAAGTGTTTTGGGGAAGACATAATAGACAAGTGATAACGTGGGAAGATGAGGAGCGATTCCGAGAGGAGCATCCAGAATACTTCGAGAGAAGCATAGTAATGGAGCAAGGAGAACCCTCACACTCTTAGTTAGAATTCGGGGACGAATTCTTTTAAGGGGGGGAGAATGTAACAACCCGGTCATTGAGTAAGCTCGGACAAGCGACCGCGGTTAAGTGCTTAGTCGGGAACGGACCAAGACAGCTAGATTCTGCCGAGAGAAGCAATTTTGGTCGGGCAAGAAAGGATTTAGCCGAGGGAATAAAATTTCTGCCGAGAGAATTAGATTTTCGCCGAGGAATCTGTTCCTGGCCGAGGAAGCATGAGCAAATGCGGAAATCTGATGGAGGTTATGTGCGGATAAGAACAGATGTGGCTGGTTTCTGTCCACACATTTGGCGCAGGATTAAGAGTGATTAGTGTTAGGTCTGGTGACTAAGGTTTAAGAAATTCTGACAAGTGTTTAGCATGTGGCAAACATGCATAACCTCCCTGAACCTATAAATACCCCTCCCTTAAGCTAAAGAAATTCATCTCAAAAACCTGAGAATTCTTGAGAGAGAAAGTAGTGAGAGAAAGGAGAGAGTTTGGGTATTTGGCGATAGGATTCTGCTTACGGGAAGTGGACGCGCGGTGCTAGCTTAGCGAACGGTCGGTAAGCCGTAGAGTAAACCCTTTTCGTTTTAATCTTGTCCTAGGCTGGATATTCATTAGATCTATATCGTTTTAGATCTAGAGGAATACCGGAGTTAGGAACAAGAGGGGTTAAGATCGGTGCTGGACCTGCGTTAAGGGTGAGTTCCGGTTTTGTGTATGTTATTAGGCTAACATGCAGGTTTGGCCGGAAGAATAACCAGGGCGGTGTTATTCTGGTCTGGTGATGTGCTCGGCGAAAGGTTTGACGTATTATTTTCTCTGGTTTTAAGGAAAACCGGATAGAAATGATACTTGGTAAATTAAATGATGAATGCAAGTAAAGGACCTTTTGCATGTCATATTTAATTTGTTTGTGTGTTATTTGATGATGCATCTAGGAAGTATAAATCAAGGTGGGATTTATACGTTCTTAGAGTAGATAAAGTCGGCACGTCCACGTACCTTATCTTTGTGGAGAAGGCCACAGAGGTAGGAAGACTCAGAGGGTCGAAGGGTAGCTCCCTTGGCCGAGTGCTGCCAGTAAGGCGGTCCGATGCTATGTGACGGTATGTCAATAGATCGGTGTAAGGTCACCAAAATGATCCTGTGTGGTGATTTGCGGGATCGTTGCAACTAGGGGAGTGGCCGATGCATTTAGAGGCCTCGCATTAGGAAACGAGATTGTTTGACATACAGTATAAGGACTTATGTCTTAGATTGCTTCCGCTTGTGCATACAATGATGCATTATGATTGATTGTGTGATTGTTTGTGTGGGGATTGGGAACTAATGTATGTTTAGTACCCCCGGAGCTCACTGAGTATTGCTAGAATACTCATGACTCATTTGTTTTGCAGGTGACCAGTAGTCGGGAATAGCTCGAGAAAGGCGGAACGGTAGGAGGCCGGAGTAGTTTTGGCTTGGCTTTTGCAAAATAAGGTTTCACGTATATACATAGTATCTTTTGGGTACTAGGCCATGGCCGTTTCGCTATAATCGTTTTGTAAGACAATATTTTCAAGTTTAATAATATAAAGTATGTTTTAAAAATAAAACTCGGCTTGTGTTAGTGGTATAAGCTAGTCCAAGCTGAAACAACTCAAGACTAAGATACGGGTTGAAAAGCCTTAGGTCTTGGTCGAGAGGCTTGATTTTAAAAGCGGTTTAACTTAAGTAGTATGGGCTGCTTTTGTCGAACTGTCTCTATTATCATCTTGTGGCACTCTGGATAGTTAGATATTCTCCCTTCATTCTCACGTAACACCCTGATTCAGTAGCCTGCCCAAGGCTGATGATGTTACTTCTCAAATCCGGGATGAAATAAACATCAGTCATTGTTCTTGACTCGCTATTCCTGTCAGTGAAATCTATAGAACCTTTTCCTTTGATATCTATCCGTGAATCATCACTGAATCTTACTTTTCCGGTAATGGAGGTATCAATCTTGGAGAAATATCGCCTATCTCCGGTCATGTGGTTGCTTGCTCCGTTATCAAGGTACCCAATATTTTCATTGTTTGTGCTTGCTTCGTAATTACTTGGTACTATTTTTCCCTCGTTTAGGTACACAACCTCATGCATCATGAGCTCGTCTGCTTCTTGGGTGTCATCGGTTCCATCCTCTTGGGCTTCTTGTAACTTGAGTAAGCGATCAGGACAATTTGAGGCGAAGTGACCTGTCTTGTCACATCAGTAACATGTGATCTTGGATAGATCCCTTGTTCCGTTTGTCCTTCCGCGTCCTCTCCCTCTGCTGTAGAACCTTCCTCCACGACCTCTTCCTCTGTTCTCCCCGTTGTAATCTCGGTTTGATTGTGTATCATAATTAGCGTACAGAAGCTTGCTTTGATCCTCTTGCGTATTCTCATCGTCTTGAATACGCTCTTCATAAGCTTTTAATCTCCCGATGATGTCTTCGAACGTGGTGGTGTTTAGGTCGAGTACCTGTTCTAGCGAGGCTACTATGTGGATATACTTCTTGCGAGGAAGGCTTTTAAGAAACGTTTTGACAAGTTTTGATTCTTCAATGCTTGCTCCTAAGGCAGATGACTTTGATGCAATTTCTGATAGTTTTCCTCCAAAATCATCGATAGTCTCGGTTTCTTTCATTGTGATTCGATCAAACTCGGTCATTAATGTCTGTAACCTCGCCTCTTTGACTCTCTCTGCTCAGACATACCTCGTCTTAATAGACTCCCATACTTTCTTTGCTGTTTCAAGTTCTCCGACCTGAAGCACAAGTGTTTCGGGAATCGATTGAAACAATAACGCTGTTGCTACATCATTCTTTTCTGCATCGGTTGATCCTGTCTCAATGATATCCTAAACCTTGTGCACTTTAAGTAAAACCCTCATTCTCATGGCCCAAACTGTATAGTTAGTCGGACTTAGCATAGGACATTGAATGGAGGATATACTCGGTTCCTTTGGTCGTGTGTTAGGGCTTTGTACGATGTCTCCCATGTCTTGATAATCGTTTGTCTTAGATCGTTTTTCTTCTAAGCTCTGATACCAATTATAGAAGTTATAGAACTCAAGATAAATTAAGAACTCAATATAAAGAATAACTCTCTTTATTGCTTAAGAGAATCTCTCAAAACTTAAGCTCTCAAAAACCTTAAACTCATAAGTTATGCAACACTTTTGCATCTCCTTATATATAGAATAAAACCTTTTCCTAATAAGATTATATATTTCTTTTTTCTATAGATAACTCCTAAAGATGTTTAGATAACTCCTAAACATAATTCTAATCCTAATAGGAGAAATCCTAGCTTCTAGAATGTTAACTTCAAGCTTAAATCAACACAAAAATCTGTAGAACACATACAGTTTGATCTTTAAACAAAACCAAAGAGATCAAACTATGCAATTTTAAGTAAATTGGACATTTTATCGATTTCAGTTTGTTTAAATGAAATTTGATTCCTTTTTAGTAAATCGGACACATAAACTAGTGTCGGCTTTTTTGATTCTGGTTAGTATGAAAAAAAAATCGGTTTGTTTAAGTAAATTTTGATACATAAGCAAAACTTTTTAAAGAATACACATAAACAAAATACTCTGAATTTGCCGAGAAGTCGACATAAGCAAATCACAATAAGATAGGAACAATCAAAGAAAGATTTATTGGTGTTGTTCATGTAAGAGAAAATCTTCCTTGACTTTCAAGCATGCTATAGATGATTTGTTTGCTAAGTATGGACTGAGCTTGAAAAATATAAGAGGTCAAGGTTATGATGGAGCGAGTAACATGAAAGATGAATTTAATGGTCTTCGGTTTTTAATTCTAAGGGAAAACAGTTCAGGCTATTATGTTCATTGCTTTGCTCATCAACTTCAGTTGCTTGTAGTGGCAATTGCAAAGAAACATTTTGAAGTTGGTGATTTTTTTGATATGATATCTACAGTATTGAATGTTGTTGGAGTTTCGTGCAAACGAAAAGATAAGTTTCAAGAAATATACCGAAAAGAAATTGAAAAAGAATCAATGATGGTGAAACTAGCACAGGGAAAGGGAAGAATCAAGATCGTTTTCTTCCAAAGCCAGCAGCTACTCGTTGGGGTTCTAATCATAAGACATTGTTGCGCTTGGTCAAGTTATTTTTAATAGTTATTAAGGTGCTTGAATTTATTAAAACTGAAGGCATTGAAGACTCGAAAAAACGTCAAGCATATGGTTTTGCTAATTACTTGCACACATTTGATTGTGTGTTCTATATGCATTTAATGTTGCATATCTTGGGGCTAACTGATAATTTATCCATGACTTTGCAAACAATAAATCAAGACATTTTCAATGCTGTTTCGTTGGTCGAATCTACGAACCTAGAACTACATAAGTTTAGAGATGATGGATGGGACTCACTGATGGTTAAAGTTTTTTTGTTTTTTTTGTAAGAAACATGACATTGACATGATCATGATGGAAGATAAGTTTGTCGATTTCAGAAGGCCAAGAAAGAAAACCAACATAACCAATTTACATCATTACAAGATCAGTTGTTTTAATTTTGTTCTGGATTTGCAGCTTCAAGAGTTCAATGATCATTTTACTGAAGTAAACACTCAACTCCTTATTTGCATGGTTTCTTTAAGTCCCACAAGTTTGTTCAAGCAGTTTGATAAAGATAAGTTGATGAAATTGGTTGAGTTCTATCCAGATGATTTCACTTCTGTTGAATTGTTTCTCTTCAGCAGCAATTTAACATCTACAATGACAATATAAAAGAGGATAAACGATTTACTAATTTGAAAAGTCTTGGAGATCTTTCACGTCTGATGGTGGAAACACAAAAACATTCTGCACATCCTCTTGTTTATATACTATTGAAATTGGCATTGATTTTACCAGTTGCTACAACAACGTTTGAGAGATGTTTCACTGCAATGAATTTTGTGAAGACAACCTCTCACAATCGAATTAGAGATCAATTTCTAAGTGATTGTCTTGTTTGTTTTATTGAGAAAGAGTTGTTTGGATCGGTTACAAATGAAACAGTGATGAAGAGATTCCAAACCATGGCTCAACGTAAAATATGCTTGTATGGTGGTTTTAATAACATTTATACACTATTTTTATTTTTAAATAGGATATTTTGAATATTTATTTATTTAATTTTTTATGTTTAATATTTATGCCCTCAATAAAAAAAATTTCTAGCTCCATCATTGGTACACGCAGTGGTTTGCAGGAATGAAATCTCCTTTATATAAAACGAGAACAATTCCAGGCCTTTTAGGAGTGCCACATAGGCTGATTTTGATAGTTTAATGAATATACGTATTGGTCGATCAATCAAACATTAAACTAGAAAATTGTTTTGATGATATGCACTTAGAGTTTGTACCAGTCATGTGAGACGACGAAGTTTGCTGTACAAAACTTGGGACCGTAAAATTGTTAGTGAGAAAACCAAAACTATTGGATACTTCTAATAATTTTATCCCCCAAACCATTCATTATCCATCTCGATATTTCTGATATGCTATTTTTTTTTCTGTTTTTAGTTAACATCAGTAGTTTAGAAATTTGCTTCAAGTAGGTTATGAAAACTAAATTATACTATGTTGTAATATTTGTTTAGACATCATTTAGAGTTGTGTTTTGTACATAAGTCATTGAATATAGAGTTCTGTTTTGTGCATGGTATTTTTCATAGATCTCTTGCTAAAATATAATGCTGCAAAAACATGAAGATTTGTTATTAAAAGAGAATGGAGAATCCCGGGTTGAAAGGAGAGGCAAACAGAGATGAAGATGCATATATGATCAATACTTAATTTTGCCAACTGATTATACTCTTTTTGTTTTATCATTTGGATTGACAATTGACAATTATGTTTTCCCATAGTCAGAAGAGAACTAAAAAGAGATACTATAGAGAAACCAAGACAGAACTAAAGACGTTGAAAAGAGTGTGTTCATGGTCTCTCTCATATGTTAGTACATTAGTTCTTATCTGAGTAAGTTATTTACCTAGATTTCTAAATGCATTCCCTCCAATATTTTCCTTCTAAGAGGTCTTTTGCAGTTTGGTAGCTCCCACCAGCTTCAGGATCCACAGCAGCAGCATATAAATCAGCTAACTATGCAAGGAGACATGGGGATTAGACCAATGGGTATCAACAATGACGGGATGCAGCATCCGATGCAACAACCAGAAACCGGTCTTGGAGGATGTAAGTGTAAAATATGGAGACAAATATTGTAAAAAAAAATAGAGAAGATTTTCAGATAAAAAACGTTTTGAAAATACGATTAAGGAAAAAATACGAGAAGTGTAGATGAGTATGACTCTTTCTTTAATCCGAAATTTCTCCCGAAGTGTGGTGGACTGGTGGTTTATGAGATAATAAATCTCAGGATACAACCACTTGAAAATATAATCGCAGCACCTGACTATAAAATCGACGAACTGATCGTTCTACGATATACTCTCGGACTTACTTTGAAAAAAGACTAAAGCAAGAGAGAGATTGCTGTGTAGTGTGAGTTTTTTCTCTGTGTAAAGATGAGAACGTACATGAGCCAAAATAAGAAAGACAAAAACCTTTTTATATAGTCTCATAGTTTTGCCCCATAAATATAGGCAATAACGAAGAGATGTGGAGGTTAAAAATTCAAATTGATTCTTAGTCAATTGTGAATAAAGGAGAGACAATCAATATTGAATTAAATTGCTTGGTTGACCAGCAATTTTAAACAATCTTGAGCCAAAAAATATCTTCTCTCCTCTAATACACTAAGTGTATAATCTCTTATTTCTTTTCACACTTTTCCAAATTACTAAGCCATTGGGATTTGATTAAATTTGTTCCAACAATCCCCCACATGAATAGAAATAACTCTAGACATACGAAGACCGGACTGACTCGATAAAATAGATTTGACTAGACTAGACGCGACTTGACTAGACTACACAGACTTTCTCGAGTATAAACGAAAATCACTGTATTTGAGATGGTACTGTGTTTCAACCTTGAACCACTCAATGCTAATATCTGTCGGGTTTACTTGGCCAGGAGATGAACATGATGTCTTGAACCACCTGTATTTTTATGTAAACCGAGACAACATATACAACCCAATTTCATTTTCTTGTAGAACTTAGTTCTCTATTGTGTTCATTGTGGCCTTGAACTTACCTGGTTAATCATGAGTGAACTTGGAGAACACAACCTGTTTTTCATTCTCCTAGAAACGGCCTCATTTCACACTCACTAGGTGATTTGTTAGTAGTCTTTGTTTTAAGAAGTGTTTTGAACACTCAACTGATATATCAAAGCTATGGTCTTATCATTAAAATATATGTTTATCCTTGTAGATATACAATGAGCATTGTATGTAAGCACTGTTTATCATCTGAGAAACTAGGTGAAGACAATAACTCTTTCAGTGGGTTAGATTTTATTTGACTTAGTTTTCCCTTTTGAACCTAACATCTTGGGATCTATTCCCTTCGATGATATTAGAACTTGATCACAAACGAGACCCTTGATAAATAGATCTGCTAGATTATCAGCTGATTTTATGTAATCTATTGAGATTACTCTAGTTGTGATCAAGCTTTTAATGGTTTTATGTCGTCTTCTTATATGACGTGATTTACCATTGTAGAAATTATTATGTGCCCGGGCGATGGCCGATTGGCTATCTGATAGACAAGACTTTTTAGGGTCTCAGGGCTATCAATCCCCTTGTCAAAGTAGCACAAAGAGGTTTATCAATCCAGATGTGGTGTTAGACACTAAACTATGTGATCAGGTTCTTAATTCAAGCAAACAAGAGTGATTTTGGGTAACTAATGACAACTACAAACTTAAACAGGATTAAAGACTAATGACAATGACAAATGATGTGAATATGATATGATGGAGGCATGAGATTCTAGACATGATAGTTGGTTAGGGTGCTTTGGTGCTAAACTAGAAATGCTAATGACAATGATGAGACATGATTCAAATGATTAAGAACTCTAATCTAGGTTAATCCTCTCATGAAGGTATTAACTCTTATACTAATCCATTTTCAAACCAAATTCCCATTTGTGAAATATGAATCAATATGCATTAATAAACAGTTCTTAATGATCATTCAAGCAAATAACAATACATCATCATGCAGAAAATGCTTAAACCTCTAATACATCTCTTTCAGGAATTTCATCAAACACTTTGGTGCATGAAATTCCCAGAATCTAGATCTCAAGTGATATGCAAGGATCTAGCATAGAGAACAGCTGTTTAGAGAGATGAATCAATGAATCTAGCCCTAAGCAATCTTAATCTAACACCTTAGCACCCTAACCTACACATCTAGAACCTCATTAAAGTGACTACTCACTAATCATACTAATCTCTCTTAAACCTTTGCAAGTAGAGAAGATTAGCATGATTAATGATGAGAAATGGAGATGGAGATGATAGATTAAGAAGAAAGCAGCTTTAAAACTCAAAGATCTCTTAAACTCTCTTGATTAAAAGGCCAAAAATCAATATTTCTCTTCTTGGTGGAGTCTTTTTCACAAAAGAGGCAAGAGACAAAGGGAATAAAGCTTCGTCTTTTCAGAAAAAACCCTAAAAAGTATTTATACCTCTCTAAAAACGAACCGGGTCAGCCCGGAACAAACCGGATTCTGACCCGGTTTTAATGGATAAAGTGGAATTACTGCGGGTTGGTCCAGTGTCTCCCAGGTAGCACGCCCAAGTCGCAGTAGATGAAGAACTTTGCTTGTGAGACTTAAATCGCTTGTCTTAGCCGCATGCCCAAGTAGGAGTGTTTTGCGAGTATTGCTGCGGCTTGATCTTCTTCTTCTTCAACTCGCAGGACCAAGGCGGTTTCTGGGGAATGTTCATATGTGCGGGTTGGTTTCCATTGCACCTAGGTCGCAGGCTCAAGTCGGAGTGATTTGTGAGTGATCGTGCGGCTTAGTTCCAGGCGCGGCTAACTCGCATGCCTAAGTCGCACAATTGTGGACTTAGCATTTCTCTTGCTCGGGAGCCTCAGACCTCATCCAGTGATAGCTTACCCGAACTTGTCAACTCGCAGCATCAGCTTTCAGGCATTCGTCTTCAGGCCTGCGGGTTAACCAAGTCGCAAGACCATCCCGCAGCATTCAGAGCAGCTTGGACCACTTCGAATTCCGGAGATTGTAACTTCTGAGGTACTTGTCCGAATTGAGTGATTCCGGTTTCAGAAGACAGAAGACTCATTTATCTCCAACTTTGATGAAGGAAGATTCGGTTCTTGGGAAGTGGAAGGCTTCCTGGAGGGCACATCGTTGCAATGCATTTACACGATCAGAGAGAGGCGTCTAGACATATGTCCATTCCGGAGACCGTATCTTCCTGATCATAGCTCCGAATTGAATACTCTCGGACGTTCTGGAAAAAGGACTCAAATGTCTCTGATTCTCATGACGGCCCCGGAAACTGAATCGGCGTGAAAGTGCACCGTCCTTCGCATTCTTCGAAGCTCATCGGCTCGGTCCAAAACAGCAGCGAGACAGGGGTTTCTTCCGACGAGCTTAACTCTCTGCTCACGCGTCCGAAATCCATGATTCCACTTGCTATGAAACCGTAATCCAATCCTCTCCAACTTCTATGAAGCACCCGACATCTGAATCGGACCGGAAGGTTCCCCGGACAGGCGATTTCGGAAACGTGTCTGCACCCAGAGATTTTGGCGGAGAGATCCTTTAGCCGGTACGCGTTTTGGCCGATAAGATCCACCCGCGGTACGTGTTTTGGCCGATAAAATATTTCCTGGTATGCGAGAATGGCCGAGAAAAACCTTCCTGGTCAGCGAGAATGGCCGAGAACCTCCTTTCAAGCTTTGATCACCATTTCTTTTCCTGGATTCACCTCTTCAACTCCAAATAGCTCTAAATGCACCTGATAAACACTCAAAACATGCAAAGACTCATTGGAACCTAATGCATCTCCTAAGTTCTAAAACAAACCCTAAGGACCTATAATGCATGAATTAAAACATGATTTGAAATGAAATATGCAACCTAAATGATGCAAATTATGAACATATCACTATCATAGTGTGCACGTATTTGATTCATTGGATGTGATCTCCTAGTTTCTACTGCAATAAAACAACTTGTAATTGTAGTATAAGAGACTCGAATTCCAAAGGACCAGTGTTACACTTATGACTCTACGAGGACTGAAACAAAGCTAAGAGAAAAGATGGTTTGATTGTGATTAAAGCGGCAAGTAAAGAAAACAAGAAACGATTTAAATTCGATCAAAACAAACACTAGACTAAGGCAATTCGCAGAAATTTCAGAGATAGAAATCAAATGACTATTCAGGACCCAGTAAAATGCAAGTCTCGAACTCAAAAATAAATGTAATACTGATTCACTGCCATGACATCAATAACTTAGTCTAGCAACCTAAATTCTAAACTGTCGTTTGAACCTAGAAATCGCAGACAAGCTTTGACAGCATGTTTAATTTTTTCACGATCCACCTTAACATCAACTGCCGTTGGCTAAGGATGAATCGCTCACCAATGTCTTTTCTAGCAAAGTATTACACTTTTGATAAACAGGTTAACCTAAAATCATAGATCGAGTGATCATTTCAATCTAAGCATTAAGACTAACAATGGTGAAGACAATTTAATTTTAGCCCTATTTGCATTCAATTAGTAAGTCATGAAAATCCCTTGAAAATGTTAATCTAGCTAAAGAATCTACTCAGACATGGCAAAAAGAACAAAAGCACAAGATGAAAAGGAATTCATGAATAAAACTCAGAGATATCAAGAGGGTTCAGAATTCTTCTCAAGTGTAGCATAGATTCTTCTCCCAAATCTTACAAGCAAAAACTCCAAAAGTCTAGAGAATGTAAAAATAAAGCGTAAAAAAACGTGTATGTGTTTCTGAGGCGGCTCTGGTCTTTTTTATCTCCTCTTTCACGTCCCATAACTAGGTTAAATCTGTTTCCTTATTTTTCTCTAGAGGTTGGTGCAGGTGCTCCACAAAAGGGTTTAGTCGGGAGCAGGTGCTCCGAAACCAGAAGTGGTACTTCTGCGTATAATTTAGGCTCTTTTGCTCAGCTTCAACTCCTTTTTAGCTCCAAAGACTCCAGCTGCTCCAATCCTCACCTAAAGCCTCCTAGTTATCTGAAATGGTCTGAAAAAGACTCCAAAGACTCTAAAAAGATCAGCAAACACATGATATAATGAGTCAAAATCGCCATTTATCAACTCCCCCGGACTTAAACCTTTGTTTGTCCTCAAACAAACTAAAATCTAGTTCCAGAAAAAATGATTGGACAATGGTGGGAACTCACAAAAACTCAGAAGACTGTAAATTTGACCACAACCTGCAGACCACATGTTGCAACGTCAATCCAAATCGAACCTCCATGTATTTCTCCGCAGACATTAGCAGCTTCCCAGATTAAAACCATAGTTTCACGATATTATCCATATCCCATCACCGCTGGGTCTCACTGATGAAACTAATGCCAAGGACCTTCTAGTCTCATTCACATACTGTACCACGAGAAACTGACCATAATATACAAAGGTACTCTTCCTCTCCCCCAGACTTATTCATTTGCAAACTACTTCTTTCTTCTTTTTTTTTGTCAAGGTCGTAGGTAAATAATGGGAACCCGGGAAATTTTCCTACCCCTCACTTCCAATCCTTGTGTGATCGTTTCTTTCCAAAGTAAAATAATGAGGTCCCAGGAAAATTTCTTACCCCTTTACTTCGAAGAAAATCATTTCATATTTTCAGCTTAGTTAATGCTTAGAATAAGGGAGATGAGTACCAATCTTTTCATCACATAGGTCCTTGTTTGTCAGGTATGAATGAGGAGTCAAGCCCTATAAACACCAATCATATCGATGAGGTAAAAGGAAGAGCTCAGAGATTAGCTCAGGTCAATGGATTCTGTCAGATGGACGCCTCTAGTTGTCAGCCTTTGGATTTTTCATTAGTTGGATCTAGACTGATTCTGCAGCAATGATCACTAAAAAAAGGGTTAAAATTCACAAATGGTCTAAACTCATCACAGATTTGGTCCTAGTTTCCAAAAGCTTTGACATTGACTCATATAACAAACTGACTCAAAGAAACAAAATAAAAACTGACTCAAAGAAAGTACTAAAAGAAAGAAAACAAAAGAAAGAAGTACAAGAGACACGACCTTCCCCCAGACTTACTTCACACCATCCCCGGTGTGAAAATAAGCTAGAGAAGTACCCAAAAAACTTAACCTGGTTCGCACATGTAGAGCACCCTGGGGGAGCAGGTGCTCTGGAACAGAGTTGGGTGCTCCCTCGTTTTTGGTTCCTTTGAAACAAGTGATGGAGTAGGTACTCCTTTGTCGTCTTTCTCCGTGGCGAGCACCCGATGGAGCATGTGCTCCAGATTGGGCGGGGGGTGCTCCTTTGTCTCTTTTTACGCTTCGAGCAACCAACCCAGCATACGGATCAGGTGCTCCCGTTGGTTGCTCCTTCTTCTTCTTCCTCACATCTTTTCTCACGTTGAAAACCTTCTACCTGTGTTTTTTTTTTTTTTTGAAAAAGAAGAAAACCAAAACGAAAAGCCAGTAGTAAAGAAAGTACAGACACAAGTTAAAGACTCTTACCGTGGGTTGCCTTCCATCCAGCACTTGGTTTAAGTCACTAGCTTGACTTGGTTGGCCATTTAGGATTGAGGAGCATCGCCTAAGGTCAGTGTTTCACCTTCTGCGATGTTTGGGCCTGCAAGGTATGGCTTCAACCTCTGCCCATTGACAACAAACTCTCCCCTTTTAGTGTCCATCAACACTACAACTCCATATGGCCGAACCTCTTTGATGATGAAAGGTCCAGACCACCTTGATCTCAGTTTCCCAGGAAAAAAACTTCAACCGAGAATTAAATAGCAACACCTGATCGTTTGGTGCAAAGCTTCTGTTGAGGATCCTGTAGTCATAGTAAGCTTTGGTTCTCTCCTTGTAGATTCTCGAGTTGTCATAGGCCAGATGCCTAATTTCCTCAAGCTCGTGCAGCTCCATCATTCTTCTCTCATGAGCACTTTTGACATCGAAATTCAGCAACTTCACTGCCCAAGCAGCTTTGTACTCGAGTTTCACTGGGAGATGACAAGGTTTTCCATACATCAAGTGAAATAGTGTAGTCCCTAAAAGTGTCTTGTAAGCTGTCGTATATGTCTAGAGAGCATCATTGACCTTCACCGACCATTCCTTCCTTTTGGTGCTCACAATTTTCTGCAGAATATTTTTGATCTCTCTATTGGAGATCTCGACTGGTATGGAGTTGCTACCTTATGCTTTACACCATTATTCTTTAGAAGATTTTCGAAGACTTTGTTGATGAAGTGAGAATTTCCATCGCTAATGACCACTCTCGGTACACCAATTCTTGGAAAGATGACAGATTTGAACATCTTAACCACCACTCTTGCATCATTTGTAGGGCTAGCTAAAGTTTCGATCCACTTAGACACATAGTCGACTGACACTAGGATGTACTCATTGCCATAAAAAGATGGGAATAGGCTCATGAATTCGATCCCCCACACATCAAAAACTTCCACTTCCAAAATGAAGTCCTACGGCATATCATTCCTTCTGCTTATGTTCCCTTGTCTCTGGCATGTGTCACACCTGAAAATAACCTCTGAGCATCTCGAAACATAGTGGGCCACCAATACCCAGCCTGAAAGACCTTTGACACCGTTTTGAAAGTGGCAAAGTGCCCAGCATCAGAGCAACAATGGCAGTGAAACAAGATACCAGATATCTCATCATCAGTTACATAGCTCCTGAAGATTCCATCTGAGCAATGCTTGTATAAAAAAGGCTCATCCAAGAAATAGTGCCTTATGTCCTTCATGAACTTCTTCTTCTTGTTTCCCATGAAATCCACATGTTCTTTCTCTGCAGAAAGGTAGTTTGCATTCTCTCCAAACCAAGGAAAACTAGGTTGCCAATTGGTGTTGATTGAATTGCAGGAGTTCGTCAGAGCAGGTGCTCCAAGTTGGAGCGGGTGCTCTTCGAACTCAAAAACATCAATGTCATAGACTTCCTCATCAGAAAGGCTGTCGTCCAGTGGAATGTCATCTTTAACTTTCAGCCTTGACAAGTGGTCTGCAACACCATTCTCGATCCCCTTTTTATCCTTAATCTCTAGATCAAACTCTTGCAACAACAGGATCCATCAAAGGATTCTTGGTTTGGCATCTTTCTTCGTCAACAGGTACTTCAGAGTAGCATGATCAAGTGTGCACAAAAACCTTCGATCCAACAAGGTAAGATCTGAACTTCTCCAAGGAAAAAAACACTACTAAAAGCTCATTCTCAGTTGTGGCATATCAACACTGAACTTTGTCGAGAGTTTGGCTGGCATTGTAAATGATGTGGAGCTTCTTTTCTTTCTTTGACCAAGAACTGCTCCCACTGCATAGTCACTAGCATCGGTCATGACCTCAAAAGATAAGTCCCAATCTGGTGGCTAGACGATTGGAGAGCTGACCAAAGCTCTTTTTATCGTGTGAAAAGCCTCCAAACATGCACTGTCAAACTCAAATTTCACCTCCTTGCACAGAAGCTGCGTCAGAGGCCTGGCAATTTTTTAGAAGTCCTTGATGAACCGTCTGTAAAACCCAGCATATTCCAGAAAACTTTGAATTCCCTTGATTGCGGTGGGTGGTTGCAGACTCATCATCACCTCGATCTTCGCTTTGTCCACTTCGATCTTCTTCACTGAGTTTTTGTGTCCCAGCACGATTCCATCTCTCATCATGAAATGGCATTTCTCCTCGTTCAGCACCAGATGTTTCTCCTCACACTGCTGCAAGACCCTGCACAAATTCGACAAACAGAAGGAAAAGGAGCCTCCATAAACAGAGAAGTCGTCCATGAAAACTTCCATTATGTCCTCAATTAGATTGGTAAAAATGGACATCATGCAGTGCTGGAAGGTCGCCAGGGCACTGCACAAGTCATATGGCATTCTGCGATAGGCAAAAGTGCCATAAGGACAAGTGAATGTAGTATTCTCTTGGTCATCTGGGTGGATCAGGATCTGAAAGAAACCTGTATAACCATCTAAAAAGCAGTAATACGGATTTGTTAGCCAATCTCTCAAGCATCTGATCAATAAATGGCAATGGAAAACAATCATTTTGGGTTGCAGCATTTAATTCTTGTAATCTATGCACATCTGATGCCCTGAAACATTCCTAATCGGTATTAATTCAGACCCTTGGTAAATAGATCTGCTAGGTTATCAGCTGATTTTATGTAATCTATTGAGATTACTCTAGTTTTGATCAAGTAACTAATGGTTTTATGTCGTCTTCTTATATGACGTGATTTACCATTGTAGAGATTATTATGTTCATGTGCGATGGTTGATTAGCTATCATAGCGTGTACGTATTTGATTCACTGGATGTTATCTCCTAGTTTCTACTACAATAGAACAGCTTGTAATTGTAGTATAAGAGATTCGAATCCGAGAGGACCAGTGTTACATTAATGACTTTATGAGGACTGAAACAAAGCTAAGAGAAAAGATGATTTGATTGTGATTAAAGCGGCAAGTAAAGAAAACAAGAGATGATTTAAATTCAATTAAAACAAACACTAGACTAAGGCAATTCACATGAATTTCAGAGATAGAAATCGAATGACTATTCAGGACATAGTAAAATGCAAGTCTCGAACTCAAACATAAATGTAATACTGATTCACTGTCATGAAATCAATAACTTAGTCTAGCAACCTAAATTCTAAACTGTCGTTTGAACCTAGAAATCGCAGACAAGCTTTAACAAGCAGGTTTAATTTGTTCACGATCCGCCTTAACATCAACTGTCGTTAGCTACAGACGAATCACTCACCAATGCCTTAACATCAACTGTCGTTAGCTACACTTTTGATGAACAGGTTAACTTAAAATCGTAGATTGAGTGATCAATTCAATCTAAGCATTAAGACTAACAATGGTGAAAACAATTTAATTTAAGCCGTATTTGCATTCAATTTACTAACTCATAAAAATCCCTTGAAAACCTTAATTTAGCTAAAGAATCTACTCGAACATGGTGAAAAGAACAAAAGCACAAGATGAAAAGGAATTCAGAATAAAACTCAGAGGTATCAAGAGGGTTCAGAATTCTTCTGAAGTGTAGCAGAGTTTTTTCTCCCAAATCTTACAAGCAAAAACTCCAAAAGTCTAGAAAATGTAAAAATAAAGCGTAAAAGAACGTGTATGTGTTTCTGAGGCGGCTCTGGTCTTTTTTATCTCCTATTTCACGTCCCAGAACTAGGTAAAATCTGTTTCTTTATTTTTCTCCGGAGGTTGGAGCAGGTGCTCCACAAAAGGGTTTAGTCAGGAGCAGGTGCTCCGAAACCAGAAGTGGTACTTCTGCGTATAATTTGGGCTCTTTTGCTCAGCTTCAACTCCTTTTGCTCTAAAGGCTCCAGCTGCTCCAATCCTCGCCTAAAGCCTCCTAGTTACCTGAAAAGGTCTGAAAAAGACTCCAAAGACTCTAAAAAGATCAGCAAACACATGATAGAATGAGTCAAAATTGCCACTTATCAATACTGCCGGGACTGGTTTCTCCCACATTGGAATATTGGCAAAATGTGTTTAGAGAAAGAAATATTACTTGATTCCATTAATGTATTCACATGAATATCCGGTACATCTGATTTATGAACCAGAAACTGATAGACACCACTATTGTGTGCATATCCAATAAAAATACAATCAACAGTTTTAGGTCCTATAGTGACATTTTTAGGAGGTGGCACAGCGACTTTTTCTCAGCACTCCCCTCCCCCCACACTTTCAAGTATTTGTATGAAGGTACTCTACCTATCCATAGTTCATATGGCGTTTTGCCAATTATTTTGTGCAGTATTTTGTCGAGGATATAGTTTGTAGTGAGAATTGTTTGGCCCCACAGATTATAGAGTGGTCCAGATTTCTGCAACATTGCATTCATTATTTTTTAAGAGTTTGGTTGCGTTATGCAACTCCGTTAGATTCTGGTGAGTATGGAGCAGTGCTTTGATGTATACTGTCTTTTTCTTGACAAAAAACATTAATCAGACCATCATATTCACCTCCTCTATCACTTCTAATTTAAGTTTGAATTCGTCATTATGAGCTTATTGTGAGAATTAAATTAAGCATACTTTATTTTTGTTGTTACATAACAATAAGTGACATATTGCATTGTTGACTTAATCAAACAATTATCAAATGAATTTTAGGTCAAAAAAGTTTTCTCTTACTTTCCTAATTATAAAACCTGAATCCAATCCAGATATCTCATTTTATTAAAAAATATTAATTTTTTTAACCTTTTTATACATTTTCCACTTTATATATCAGATGAATTTCACATTATGTTTCCAATATGGGACATTTAACAAATGTGCATTTTAAGCTTTACAAGCAACCCCCTTTTGGACCTCTATTTTTCTATAGCTTTAATAGGATATTTCTTTGTGTGTCACGTTTTTATGGTCTTTAGCAAAACCAGAGACAAGTAATTTAATGAAGGAATTCAGTTCACGTATCAATCACAATAAAAGTGAATTACTCACTTTGTAACTTACAATTTGATTACGCAATTGAATGGATAAGATATTATGCTTTGACCATTTCAAGAACAATAATATCTTTCTATATGGATTTTTTTTTCTGTGCCTAAACAAACACAAAAGATCAAAAAAATAATAGGTTGCAAAGATAATTAATGGACATAATACCCAATTAACAAATCTAAACCCAAATTCAAATCCAAATATCAAATGTGAGAAATTTAACTTTTGACACTTAGTCAAAGTTTGAAGATTTTTTCAATCTTGTTAAACATCTTTTCCAAAGAGATAGAAAAATGTCAGATTTTTAGAATATAATCAATAAAATAGCGATTAAAATTTTTGTAAGTCCCTAAGTACTGCTTTCTATGGATATCACTATAAAGCGTTCCTAGAATCGGTTTGAGTTTTTTTTTAACTCTTCTTCACAGATGTTGCCGGAGGCATACCTAGACGATTAGTAGACATTTTAGGGAACAAGTTAAACACTGTCCCGTCTACGGTTTAAAATTGTTTTGATCTTTATGAAAGAGGACGTTTCACATAACTTGCCAAAGGCCTTCGACGAAATCGTTTATTTGACTATGAGAGTCGTTTTTTCCTTAAATCTTGTAAATGATCAGCGCTAACCAGTTTGATTGACGGTCGCGAAAAGCATTTTTGAAGGAGAAACATGTTTTTTTGTTCGTGAAAACCATTTGAAAAAGAAAAGTTTTGCAATATAGGATCCCATGAATATCAGATTATTTGGATTAAGACTGTAGTTGTAAAATATGTAGACAAATATTGCAAAAATAAATAGAGAAAATTTTCAGAAGAAAAAACGTTTTGAAAATACGATTAAGGAAAAAATATGAGAAGTGGAGGTGAGTATGACTCTTTCTTTAATCCGAAATATCTTCTGCAGTGTGGCGGTTTATGAGATAACGAATCCCATGATACAACAACTTGAAACTATAATCGCAGCACCCGATTATAGAATCGACAAACTGAACATTCTACAATATACTCTCAGACTTACTTTGAAAGAAAGCTAAAGGAAGAGAGAGATTGCTGTGTAGTGTGAGTTTTTTCTCTGTGTAAAGAAGAGAAAGTATATGAGCCAAACTAAGAAAAATAAGAGCTTTTTTTTATATAGTCTCATAGTTTTGCCCAATAAATATAGGCAATAATGAAGAGATGTAGTGGTTACAAATTCAAATTGATTCTGAGTCAATTGTAAATAAAGGAGACAGTCAATATTAATTAAATTGCTTGGTTGACCAGCAATTTAAAACAATCTTGAGCTAGAAAATATCTTCTCTCCTCTAGTACATTAAGTGTATAAACTCTTATTTCTTTTCACACTTTTCCAAATTAATAAGCCATTGGGCTTTCATTAAATTTGGTCCAACAGAAGAAGCGGTAACTCTTTGCGTTATGACTTATGACAATACTCAATTCACAATCTCCATTCAATTGAAACTTGTTCTTGAATGTAGTAATAAAATCAAGTTGCTTGGTTGGTATATCCTGCTTATTGTTAGCTTCCTAAAATGTTGTTCATTCCTTGCTTTCTTTACTAACAGTGGGGCATAGAGGAGGGACGCAAGATGGAGCAGATGGACAAGGAAAAGATGATGGCAAATGAAAGGATCCAAAGAAGTTTTGTTAATTTTGTTGATATTTAGGACTCCTGCTTTCTACTGAGTCGCACTAAGGCATTGCATTAATTTTCGTGAATTGTAACAGAAGATAATCTGTGGAATATCTAGATAGATTCTTATAAGTTAGTATAAACGTTTTTTTCTTCATTAATTTTTATAGTCATAAGGTCGTAAGTGGATTTTTCCCCCCAAGTAGCATGCTAAGAATAGCTAGGATTTCCAGAAGAAGATGCCATTCATTTAAAAGTTCACCCTCTGATGTTCCCTGACCTTTAAGCATATATGTTATATATACAAAATACCACACATAAGGATCGGTACAAGAAGAAGTGATGGCAACTTAACGTTTTTGGCAAATGGAGGTAGAACAGAAGGTGACGAATGTGCACCATGTGCTGGAGAGGTAAACAATTTACGAAAATAAGAAACAAACTAGGCATGAGAAGGAAAAACATAGGAGCAAAAAAAACATGAATACGAATACCATAGTAATTTTCATGAAGGAGACTTATGCTTAAAGTTATGGCTTATGAGCATGGGAAACAAGAAACTAAGTTATATGGCATTGTTATTTTCCTATTTGTGGGAGGAGAAATCACGTCCTTTGTTTAGTAATCATCCAGATTATTAAAATAGTGGCATAGAGTCAAATTCAATATTAATAATTATACAATTATAAGTATGTATTTTAAGTTTCCTGTTCTGAAATTTGGTTAAGTAGTTTCGTATAAATTGTCTGTAATTATTTTGAACTGACTAATAGATTAGCCAATTTTGTTATGAATAAAAGACACTATAGGGACTAATTTCTTTATATCTATCAAATCAAACGACAACCATCTGCAACATTAATATCAAAATTAGAAGGAAACACGAATAAATAAAACAGTCATGTAGTTGTGGTCGTATTTAAAACAAAACATTGATTTCCTTTAAAATAAATTATATAAACATAGTTGACCACATTCAGTTAAACCAGTAGTCCACCTAATGATTTAAAATCTTTGATCAAATAATAATTTTTACATTATAAATTTCTAAACCTCTTCAAGTTAAATCACCATAATTTTTTCCTGCATATTAAAAATATAGAAATCACACTAAAATATATTGTAAATCATATACAAGCCTCAAGAGTTTAAGGTTTGAATCAATAATCTTGATCTTCTTCTTTACTATTTGTGATGTGAAAATATCAAACTTTAAACTTCACAGCAACTTAGCAACTGTTTATGAAATATTATTCCCTCATAAATATGAAGGAAACTCACATATCAAAACAACCCATGCTAAGCTTGGGCAAAGTACGTTGCATGGAATCGCTGGAAAAGCTCCGACTCTTCCTCCAAAATCAGAATTGGAATCACATGGAATCGTATGAGAATCACGATTTTGAAAATTTTTCGTTTGGAAACGCAGAGGAATCATACGATTTCGAGTTAGAATCGTGTTCTTCGTAGTTGGAAGCGTTGCAACAAATTTTGACTAAAATTATAGAAGAAGAAGATGACGTGTCATTGTCAACTCATCTCACGTTACAATTTTGTTAGGCTTAATATATATTTCAAGCCCACTATATCACTGTCGTTTTTTTAAAACATTATCTAATTAGACTAATTGTTTGTTTAAAAGAAAGAAAAAAACGATACCCAATTATATAAAAACTCTAATTAGCTTAGAAGGAGAAGAGACGAAGCGTTGAGGAAGCTTACAGTTTTTCTTTCTTTCTAGACTGTGAACTAGAGAAAGAAAGGTAGTTCTAAATTGTACTTTGTTCTTCTAAATTGTCAAAATAGATGTAAGTTTGTAACATGTTATCTAATCACGCTCAGTTTTTTTTTTTTGAATATCTAATCGTGCTATGTTTTTATTTTAGTAGAAATTGTTCAGATACTTGCTCATTATGCTATGTTTCTTGGTACTTGAGATTAATATATATTTCTTCTTTGACTCTTTGTACATGATTTATATGATGATATTTACAATACGTTATTGAAGTGAATAAGAAGTTGCGATTGTTAATAGTTTCAGATTTTCAGTATTTTTGAAACGTAGAGAATCTAACCAAAAAAATTTCCAGTAATATGTCTCTCAAGATCCTCTAAATATGGATGAGTCATCTAATGTGGATGATAAAGCACTTTTATGGATCTATGTGAATAAGATTGAGAAGATGAGTGGAGGAGGATCATGGAAGTTTCAATGCAAATTTTGCAAGAATTCATATGTTGGATCTCATAGTAGAGTCATGGCTCATCTGATACAAGAGAGAATCAAAGGAATTAAAGGATGCTTGAAAGTTACCATTCAACAAAGAGCTTACATAAAAAAATTAGTTGATGAGTGCAAGGAGAGGATAAAACATGCAGCTCCTAAATCAGTTCCATTGCCTTCGTCATCAAGGGACGCATCTAGTTCTTCTCTGGATTATGATATGAGCTATAAAGTTCCTAATGAAAGTGAGTCTGATCCAATGAAAAGAAAAGGAATGGGTCCATTGGAAAAGGAATTTAAGAATGAAACTAGGGAACAATGTGATGTTGAGGTAGCTAGAATTTTCTTCACAAGTGGGTTTTCTTTCAACCTTGCAAGGAATCCTCATTACCACAACTCATATGTGCGTGCATAACCAATTCTAGGATATGTTTCACCTGGATATAATGTGTTGAGAACTATACTACTTCAATAGGAAATAAAGAACATTGAGATGAACTTGCAGCATTTGAAGAACACATGGAAACAAAAAGGAGTAAGTATATGTAGTGATGGTTGGAAAGATCCACAATGAAGACCGATATTTAACTTGATTGCTGCAAATGAGAGTGGTCCAATGATGTTCAGGGCGATCAATTCTCATGGTGAAAAAAAACCGGTGAGATGATCGCAGAGTTGATTATATAGTGCATAAAGGAGGTTGGACATGGAATGTGGTTCAGATAGTCACTGACAATGCCTCGAATTGTGTAAAAGCTGGTGCACTTATTTCAGCCAAGTATCCTACTATATTTTAGACACCATGTGCGGTTCATACCTTGAACCTTGCTTTGAAGTACATATATGCACCCGTACAGAACACAAGAAGTAATGAAGATGTGTATAAAGCTTGTTATTGGATAAAGTCTATCAATGAGGATATGAGTTGGATCAAGAATTTTATTATGAACAATGGAATGAGGCTTCTGATGTTCACAGAGCATTGTGATCTTAAGCTCCTTACAATTGCTTATACAAGGTTTATTCTCTTTGTTAAGTTACTTATATTCTTAAATTTAGCTGAAATAGGATCATTAAATTTTATTTTAACAGGTTTGCCTCTACAGTTGTGATGTTGAAGAGATTCAAAAAAATAAAAACAGGGTTGCAACAAATGGTGATCAGTTCTGAATGGGATGATGATGTGCTACAAGGTAAGAGAACAAGTTTAACCCTTAATAAAAACAAATGAAGCTGCAAGTGCACAGCTAATCAGTTGTAGTACTTAGGGATCGAATCCACAGGGATTTGTGTGCCTAGTATTTTTCTACGGTTTCTAAATTTATGTCTAGACTAAATCGGTTTTCAGGGGTTGGTGTTTGTCATGAATTAAACTAAAACTAAAGAAAGCAAATGAATCTATCCTAAAAAGCAAGTAGAAAATCGGATGAAAGCAAAATGAAACAAGCAGAAAATCAAACTAAAGCAAGTAAAAATGCAGATCTAAGAAAGCAAGTAAATATTGATTGGTTTGTAAACAATGATATAAAACGCTGGGCTTTTGGGAACTCTATAGGGATCATAATCGGTTTCAACACTAGGGATCTTAGATTGGGATTGATGGATATCGAAATATTAGGGTTCTAGAGCTAGAGTACGGCGGTATGACTACGTCACTGTCATGATCATAACCAACTGTCTCTCGCAACCCTGACCAGTAGGTTTCCATTCTGGCCCTGGAAGGGAGAAAACGCAGGAACATGTACAGGACTCGTCAGTATTCACGACTTTGCCGTATGTAGGTTTCCACTCCTACGGAAAAATCGCCTGTTTCATTCTAGGTCGGATACATAATAAAATTTTCGCAACACTAACTATCTAGATCAGATACAAGGTGATCAATCAAGCATACATGCATTAAGAATAAGAATAAACAGAGAACATAGTTAAAATCCCAGATCTAAAAACCTAGATGTCTTATTCGATTATGAGAGCCCCTTTCGGGAACCCTATGCCAAACTCGGGATCTACTCAGCCATTGCTGAGGTCGACATCATCATTGGTTTTAATGAAAGAAATCAAAAATAGTAAAGAAAAGAGATGAAAGAAAGCTTCTCTATCGATGAACTCAGAGTTGGAGAATCCTCTCTAAAAATCGCATAACGGCTGGGAAAAAGGGTTTATGTAAAATTATGAAAGGTGATGTCTAAAAATGACCTAAATGACAAGTATTTATAGTCTTCAATACTCCAAGGTGTCTAGGGTTCCGGAATTGAGGCTGGGAAATAACTTGGGCATCATAAAAGAGCTTCTTAAGTCGGAGATATCTGGCCGCGGTCGCGTGAAGTATGACCGTGGGGAATGAGGTCTTGGCCGCGGTCGCGTGACTCTAGCCGTGGTGAATAGGCTGTTGGCCGCGGTCGCGTGGCTTGCCAGCCGTCTTCAAATGTCTCCTGGGAAAATGGAAAATTTTGAGATCCAACCATTGGAATGTCTCCAAACCAAGTGCATTTGAAAGCTGGTTGAGTCCTATGTTAAGTGTCCAATTTTGGGGGTGATCGTACAGTGAGAAGTTTTTTCGTCTCTCCATGAGAGTTCTGACGGTCTGAATTTATCTAAAAGAGTCTTTTTGTTCCAATTTGCATCTCTTTCTCCCAAATTACCTGAAAAGTTTTTTAAAATCCGAAAACCTAGAAATTCTTTGAAAACCTTTGAAAATGGAGTAAAAACACCTGCAAAAGATATTAAAGTGATCCATAAAAATGGTCAAAATCAGGTGTTATCAACTCCCCCAGACATAAGACTTTTGTTTGTCCTCAAACAAAACAAAGACCAAATCTCGGTGAGAGGTTTAAAAACGCAAAAACTAACAAAATCTCAGAGACCACACTTCTAGACAAATATCAATCATTATGCATCAATCATGGATAGCCTAGCAAAATTTTCACTAAAAATATGGGCATAACTAGTCCGTTAATTCGTCATGCGGAAATCTATGCACTTAGATAAAACTTCCAATCAACTAGCTCTTAACATTCATTAAAAATTTCGATTGTTCTCATCAAAGAAAGTATAAGCAAGACGATCTAAGCTAGTTATTAAAAGGGGTCATTCTAGGGGTGAGGCTTAAAGTGTTTCTGGGTTACCTGAAGATCTAGAGGATGCAATATATTATGCAAAACCGCATGAGAGAGTGAACCTGTTGATATCCACAGTTTCCAGTCACTTTCTTCTTGCCATTAATCTCTGATTTTCTTCTTCAGGTTCTCTCCTAACTCCTCCAGACTTAGATATTCGTCTAGCTTACAAAATCGTATCTCCATAGATGAATGATGGTTGCTTTCGTTTCATTAGACTTTTGTTTCCTTTCCTTTCATTAGTATTATTATTATTTTTTTGAAAGAGGAAACACCTTTAGATATAGAGTCATAGAGAGCACGCAGTTACCAAAAGAATGAGTTCTTTGAGGCAATATAAAGCTTGATAAGGTTTCTGATACTCATAGATGTATATCTCGAAGACTGTCTATAATCAATGATGAGAAAATTAGATATCAATATTAAGGTCAAATAAAATGAGGTAGTATATCCTGTCAGAAAGAATCTTCATGAATAGAAGTCCTCTGGTGGGAGTTCGTAGTTCAAGTACTTTAGCTACCGCCTAGTCTAGTGCTAACAACAAATGAGCTATCATGCGTAGTGTAGAAGCGTGCAGGTCTAAATCATCATAGTTTTGTGTCAAACATATCTGAAAAATACTAAAAGTCGCATAGGTTACATACTAAAAAATAAAAAAGTACTTGAAATTGAAAAATAAAGCAAGAAAATAATTAGTACGGATAGACATCCTCCTCCAGACTTAAATCACGCTGTCTCTAGTGTGAAAAAGTTGGTGAGAAGATGGGAAATAAAAGCAAGATAGTCTAATAATAAAGGAAAAGAAAATGATAATAGAACCGTAGTGGTGGTGAATTGACGATGAAGTGCTGATAAATCAATCGTCCCTGTCTCTCGACTCTGCGCTCCAGGTCAGACTGTGTGCGTGATGATGTAGATGATGAAGTATGGTCGGTGGAAGCTGATGGCTGATAGCGAGAATGTGCTGCAGCTGCGTCGCACTTGGCCTTAGATGTATTGCCCGATAATGAGTGGCAGACGAGGTACAGAAGGTAGAAAGTCATCAGGTCCTAGAGTCTACTGCGGGGGTGCTCTGTCACACAGTCTCGAGACTGATGCTGAAGGTAAACAAACTCGGTGCTCCTCAGTTCCAGTGCAATACTTGTAACCGAACCTGTCTGGATCGAAAATGGCTTAAGAGATAGTGTGATCGCAAGAGAGATAGAGTAGGTCATACCAGATGTCGGGATGTGGAACATAAGATGAGAAATCAAATCCTACAACCTGTAATATGGCTGTAATAGTGCTCCAAAAAGCAGTAGTTGCTTCCTCACATCCATGTAAATCATGCTTCACCTTCACCGTGTTATGTGCGATCATCCAGGCAAAGTAGGCAAGTCGCGGGTTGTCCATAAATGGTATCTGAAGTGTAATAAGATCGGTCTTCAGGACACATCCCATGTTGGCTCTAGAGAAAATCGTGTGCCAAGAGTTTGTGCACAACTCTCACTGCAAGATGAGTAAGAAGGGCTGACTTAGATCTCCCACTATCATGGACACCATGACCCATCTCTCTCCATAATTCGAAATCAGGCTCTTCTTCGAGATGAATGCCATCAATGTATGGAAGCTTAAGAGCTTCACAAAGTGCAGAAATGGTGAGTCAGTATGACTGTCCGCGAATAAAGAATGATAAAATACCGTCAGATGATATGAGACTCCTCCTCTTCGTGTGGTGAAGGGTGATGGTTGCTAAGAACTCGCAAACTAGATCAGCATAAGTTGGAAGATTCAGCTCCATGTTTGGTCTCAGTCCTAGTGCATCGATGTAACAGATAACATCTTCTCTAATCCCAAGCATCTTGATTGTATGATAATCGATGCAAGGTGTCAGTCTGATGTTCAGCTTCTTGAACGTCTGGCATAATCGACTCTTGGGTTAATCTCATTCCCAATATATTTGATTTTTGGTGGCTCGGGAATCGCATGGGCTTCTCGTGAGTGTTGGAGCAGCCTCATAACTTGACATCTTGTTCACGATCTAGCTCGGCTCAGCATGTACTCTCCAAGAGTACTATCATCGGGTACTGTCTCGGAGCTGTCACCAGTGCGACATCTTCTTCGAGACTCGGTTCGTTCCATGTCCCTACAAGACAATGTAATTATCGGAAAAAGAGTGAATATGGATGCTGAGTTTAACACATTAACGATCAGGGATACATCAAGAGATTAGTTAAAACAATAAGCATGCATAATCGATATAAATTCAAAAAATCGAGTATCATGACCAGATTCGGATTTGTGATGTTCTTGACATAGAAATTTTCTAAAAATCGGTTTAATTAAGCAATTTCCATGTGAAATCTTTAGGTTACCTAATAGTAATCACTAATCACACAAGATTTGATCAAATTTATCAACTTTACTAGTCCAAATTCGATTTTCACAAAGCATGTAGATTCCAAATTTCAAAATTTTCAATTCCTCTTAAACCAAGTGTTAAAATCGATTTCCAAACAACCTAGAAGGCTAATCTATTATTCTTAAGATATTTGAAATCAGCTTTGAAAAATAGTGAGGTTTGGTCCAAGAATCTCTTAAAAAGCATAAGAATTGAAAAAGATGTTCTATCTCCTAAATCTCCAAGTCTTTTGGAAGAGAAAAGAAAAGGATTTTTGATCCTAAAAGTGCATTCCATTTATTTAAAAAGCGTTTTTGTGGCAAAAACGGGAAATTTTCGGGAATTCAAAAGCTTACGGGAACTTACTTTACTTGGTAGTTACGGAACCGAGAATTGAGAAAGTTTAAAAACTTACGGGAAATCGGAATGAGCTGGCTCAGTAATGTTCCAAGAATTGTCGAGAATTACCAGGAATCTCTGAAAAGCACCGGAAATCGGAGGTCCCATCTCAAACGGCCAATGGCCACGGTCAGGAGACACGTGACCGCGGTGAATCCTCTTCCGGCCGCGGGTGGAACTTTGGTCCCGCGGTCGATGCTCGCCAGGCCTAGTACCTCTGAGTACAGTGTTCTCCTACCATCAGATTCAGTGCCCCAAATTCGAGATAGAGCAGACCCAGGATGGAGACCAGAGACTCGTGATTTCTTACCATCAGTGCCACTCCTTCCTTTGACCATGAAGCAATTTCTGGCTGCAAAAGCCAAGAGAGAGGTAGCTGCAAAAAGCAAGAGACTTCAGCCTGCACCATCATCATCCTGAGCCAGTTCCTCTCACACCAGAGCATCCACTAGGAGTGATGCAGACTTTGCAGCTGTGAAGAAGAAGCTTGATCAGCAGGAGAGGATCAACAGGCGCATGAAGAAGTTCCTGAAGAAGAACCCCAGGTTTGATGGTGAATACTCTGCCATAGAGACAGACGGCAGCCATGAGACATAAGCGCTTATCCATCACCTCACCATACCCACGGTTCTATCACCGTTTTCTTTTCTTTTATTTTAAACTCTTCTGCTTTTATTCACCATCTTCTCACCAACTTTTTTATACTGGAGACAGTGTGATTTAAGTCTGGAGAGGATGTTTATCCGTACTGATCTATTTTCTTTGTTTGTTTCTTATCTTTTTCTGCAATTTTTAATTTTTCTATGATTATTAAAAGACCTTGAGTGTTTTTCAGGAATGTTTGACACAAAAGTATGACCCATGTGCTTCTAGACTTTACATGATAGTTTTTTTTTGTGGTTAGTACTAGACTAAGCGGTAGATAGAGTACTTTCATTACGAACTCCACCAAAAGATTTATATTCATGGAGATCTTTTCTAACAAGATGTACTCTCTCATTTTACTTGAACTTAATCTTGACATCTAATTTACTTTTTATATATATATATATATATATATTATTGCATATAATATAATGAGTTATATTGCATATTATATGCTATAATAATCATAATAATATTATCCAATTGTTATGAGTTATATAGTATTGTTTTTATTTTTAAAGTTAATTTACTGATTCTATTACCAAAATATTTATATACATCAAACCAAAAATTCTGGTTTAATCAACACACATTCAAATTAAATACATCAAACTAATTTCCAAACTAATTCACAAAACGTTAAAAAAATTACATCCATCAGTTTTTCTAACGGATAGAAATATAAGCATCATATGTTATTGACGTTAATTATACATCATCCAATTTATTTGATGCTAATAAAAATGAGAAAATGTATCGGTTCTCTAATTGATGTAAACTTATATATTTTTATTAGTTTTTTCAAAAGTGATATAAGTTAATATTGACTTGTATCAGTTTTCTTTTAATTGATGTTAATCTAGCCAATATTAAATCAGTAATTTTAACTGATGTAAATTACAAATTTAATGTCAGTTTTTTAGAAGTAATTCTAATTAGCATCAATTATTTTGTTGACACTTTATAAGTGATGTTATCTGCCTTATTTCTTGTAGTGGATCATCATATACATCTAGGACATATTTACCTTATTGTCGCCCACTCTTTGTTGTTCTAGATGGTCAGTTCATCTTTTAGCTGGTACTACACCCTTTACCCAAACCTTTATGTTTAAACCTCATGCATTCTCTCTTTAGTTTGTATATCGAAAGATATGTGCAAAAAGCCGGAGAAGGAGGAACAACATAGTTTTCAGTCACTCAAGAGAGAATTGAAGGAATTTGGGAAAGTTTAGCATCAAGAATCTATCAAAGCTCAATGGTGCCTCAAAAGCTCAATCGTAAAGGTAAATTTCGTGCTCCCTAAGACTCTACATCTAAAGGTGGTTTCTCTTTTCAAAAAAAAATGAAAAAGAGAAAAAAGAATGAAAAGAATGGAAACCAAAAGCCTAAAGAGTCTAGGATAGCCGAAATTTTTTGGAGCAAATGCTACAAGTATTCATCTATGGAGCATTTGTTTTAAAACCTGGAAAAAAGTCTAAGCCGGGGGGAATTATGAGAAGAACCTGAAGGAAGGAGATCAGAAATCTTAAGGCAAGAAGAATGTGACTGGAAACTGTGGATATCAACAGCTCCATCGTCTCTTGCTGTTTTGCATAATACCCTGTCTCTTCGGAATAAGGTAACCCTAAACACTAAGAACCTCACCCCTTAAAAAACCATTTTGAATACCTAGCCTTGATTACCTTACTGAATTTCCTTTTGATGAGAACCACTTAAACTTTTACTGAATGTTAAGAGCTAGTTGACTGTAAGTTAGGTCTAAGTGTGTAGACTTTCGCATGACGGATCAACGGACTAGTTATGCTGTACTTTGGTGAGAATTTTTTAGACTATACCTGATTTGAGCAGACTTTAGTTTAGAAGCATGGTCTCTGACATTTTGTTAGTTCCTGCGATTTTCAAACCACTTTTCTAGAGTTAGATCTTTTATTTTGTTTGAGGATAAACAAAGGTTTAAGTCTGGGAAAGTTGATAACTGATGTGTCTACTGCGTGAGGGAACAAGTTGTACCCTTAATAAAAACAAATAAAAGCCGCAAGTGCACAGCTAATCAATTGTAGTACTTAGGGATTCCACAGAGATTTGTCTGCCTGATATTCTTCTACGGTTTCTAACTTTATGTCTAGACTAGATTGGTTTTAGAGGTTGGTTGTTTGTCATGAATTAAACTAAAACTAAAGAAAGCAAATAAATATATCCTAAAGAGCAAGTAGAAAATCGAATGAAAGGCAAATGAAGCAAGCAGAATATCGAACTAAAGCAAATAAAATGCAGATCTAAATGAGCAAGTAAAAATCGATTGGTTTGTAAACTATGGCTAAAAACGCTGAGCTTTTGGGAACTTTACAGGGATCATAATCGGTTTCAACACTAGAGATTATAGATTGGGATTGACGGATATCGAAATATAGGGTTCTAGAGCTAGAGTACGGCGGTATGACTACGTCACTGTCATGATCATAACCAACTGTTTCTCGCAACCCCGACCAGTAGGTTTCCACTCTGGCCCTGGAAGGGAGAGCATGCAAGAGCTGCACAAGACTCGTCAGTACTCACAATTTCGCCGCAGGTAGGTTTCCACTCCTACGGAAAAATCGCCTTTTTCATAGGTCGGATACTTAATGAAAACTTTTGCAACACTAACTATCTAGATCAGATACAAGGTGATAATTCCTGATCCCTGATCTATAAACCTAGATGTCTTAATCAATTATGAGAGCCCCTTTCGGGAACCCTAAACCGAACTCGGAATCTACTCAGACATGGCTGAGGTCGACATCATCATTAGTTTTAATAAAAGCAATCAAAAACAGTAAAGAAAAGAGATGAAAGAAAGCTTCTCTATTGATGAACTCAGAGTTGAACAATCTTCTCTAAAAATCGCATAGAACGGCTGAATAAAAAGGGTTTTTGTAAAAGTATGAAGGTGATGCCACCTAAATGACAAGTACTTATAGTCTTCAATACTCCATGGTCTCTAGGGTTCCGAAATTAAGGCAGATAAATGACTGTGGGCTTCAGAAATATAGGCTTTTAATCGGAGTTGGCCGGCCGCGGTCAGGAGTAACGTGTCCATGGGAAATAGAGGCTTAGCCGCGGTCGTGCAGCTCGTGACCGCGGTGGATGGGTCGGTGGCCGCGGTCGTGTGACTTGCTGGCCGCCTTCGAGTGTCTCTGGGGCAAATGGAATATCTTGAGATCCAACCGTTGGAATGTCTCCAAATAAAGTGCATTTGAAAGCTGGTTGATTCTTCTATAAGTTGGCCAATTTTGAGGGTGATCAGACGGTGAGAAGGTCTTCGTCTCTCCATGAGAGTTCTGACGGTCTGCATTTATAAAAAGAGTCTTTTTTGTTCCAATTTGTGCCTCTTAATCCCAAATTACATGAAAAGTCTTTTAAAATCCGAAAACATAGAAATCCTTTGAAAACCTTAGAAAATAGAGTAAAAACACTTGTAAAAAACATTAAAGTGATCCATAAAAAATGGTCCAAATCCGGTGTTATCAACTCCCCCATACTTAGTCTTTTGTTTGTCGTCAAACAAAACAAAGGCCAAATCTCGGTGAGAGGTTTGAAAACGCAGGAACTAAACAAAATCTCAGAGACCAACATCAATCATTATGCATCAATCGGGAATAGCCTAGAAAATTATCACTAGAAATACAAGCATAACTTGTCTGTTAATCTGTCATGCGAAAATCTATTGTACTAAGATCTAACTTCCAGTCAACTAGCCCTTAATATTTCATTAAAAATTTCGGTGGTTCTCATCAAAGAAAGTATAAGCGAGGCAATCTAAGCTAGGTATCAAAAGGGATCATTCTAGGGGTAAGGCTTAAAGTGTTTATGGGTTACCTGAAGATCTGGAGGATGTTAGATATTATGCAAAACCGCAAGAGAGAGAGAGAAACTGTTGATATCCACAGTTTTTAGTCACTTTCTTCTTGCCATAGATTTCTGATCTTCTTCCTCAGGTTCTCTCCTAACTCCCCCAGACTTAGATTTTTATAAGTCATTCAAAACCATAGCTCCTTAGACGAATTCAACAATCTATGACTCATTAGGCTATTTGTTTACCTCTCTTTCATTTATTTATTTATTTTTTATTTTAAAGAGAGAACACCTTTAGATATAGAGTCATAGAGAGCACGAAATTACCAATAAAAATGAGTCTTGTAAAGATTAATAAGGTTTCTGATACTGTTCCTTCCTAATTCCATTCAGTCTTTCTCTTGAGTGACTGAAAACTGCGTCGTTCCTCTTCTCTCCGACGTTTTTGCACATATCTACTGATATAAACTAAAGAGAGAATGCATGAGGATTGAAAACAAGGGTTTTGGGTTTAGGGTATGGTACCAGATAAAGATGAACTGGCCATCTAGGACGACAAAGAGTGGTATAAATGAGGGTAAAAGACGTCCTAGATGTATATCTCGATGCTTCCCTAAAATTCAATGATAAGAAAATTAGATATCAATATTAAGTTCAAATAAAATGAGCTAGTATATCCTGTCAGAAAGAATCTCCATGAATAGAAGTCCTCTGGTGGGAGTTCGTAGTGCAAGTACTCTAGCTACCACCTAGTCTAGTGCTAACCACAAATGAGCTATCATGCGTAGTGTAGAAGCGTGCAGGTCTAATTCATCACAGTTATGTGTCAAACATTCTTGAAAAATACTTAAGGTCGAATATGTTACATATTAAAATTTAGAAAGTACTTGAAATTTTAAAAACAAAGCAAGAAAAAGATTAGTACAGATTCACTTCCCCCAGACTTAAATCACACTGTCCCTTGTGTGAACAAGTTGGTGAGAAGATGGTGAATAAAAGCGAAAATAAAATAAGATAAAAAAATAAAATGATGATAAAACCATGATGGCTGTCAAATGAAAATGAAGTGCTGATAATCACTCTTCCTACGATGTGTTTGCTTCGAAATGGTGCTGCTGCTGTAGGAAGGTGACGACGCGATCAAAGCGTCGTCCTTGTCTTTCAACTCTGCGCTCCAGATCAGAATATGTGTGTGATGATGTCGATGATGAAGTATGGCCGGTGGAAACAGATGGCTGAAACTGAGCACGTGCTGCAGCTGCGTCGCGCTTTGCCTTGGCCACTATGTATTGCCCGATAATGAATGGCAGGCGAGGTACAGAGGGTAAAAACTCATCAGGTTCCTGAATCCATCGCGGACATCCTCCGTTACACAATCTCGGGATTGATGCTGCAGGTAAACAGACTCGGTGCTCTTTGGTGCCAGTGCAATACTTGTAACCGAACATGTCTGGATCGAAAATGGCATGAGAGATAGTGTGATCGCGAGAGAGATAGAGTAGGTCATACCTACGTCGGGAAATGGATCATTAGATGAGAAATCGAATCCCACAGCCCGTAGTATTGCTGTAATAGCGCTTCCATAAGAAGTAGTAGCGTCCTCGCAACCATGTAAATCATGTTTCACCTTCACCAAGTTATGTGCTATGATCCAGGCAAAACAGGCAAGTCGGGGGTCGTCCATAAATGGTATCTGAAGTGTAATGAGCTCGGTCTTCAAAACACACCCCATGTTGGCTCTAGAGAAAATTGTGTGTGCTAAGAGCTTGTGCACAACTCTCACGGCAGGATGAGTAAGAAGGGCTGACTTGGATCTCCTGCTATCATAGACGCCATGACCCATCTCTCTCCATAAGTTAAAATCAGGTTCTTCTTCGAGGTGAATGCCATCAGTGTATGGAAACTTAAGAGCTTCACAAAGTGCAGAAATGGTGACTGAGTAGGTCTGTCTGCGGATAGAGAACAACAGAATGCCGTCAGATGCTCTGGGGTTCCTCCTATTCGTGTGGTGGAGGGTTACGGTTGCTAAGAACTCGCGGACTAGCTCGGCATAAGTTGGAAGGTTCAGCTCCATGTAGGGTCTCAGCCTAAGTGCATTGATGTACCAGATTACATCTTCTCTAATCCCAAACATCTCGAGTGTATGATAAATCAATGCAGGGTGTTGGTTTGATGTTCAGTTGAAACGCCTTGCATAGTCCACTCTCGGGTTGATCTCTTTCCAAATATATCGAATCTATGTTGACTCGGGAATCGCATGTGTTTCTCTTGAGTGTTGGAGCAGCCTTATCACTCAACTTCTTCTTCTTGGTCTGGCTTGGCTCAGCATGTACTCTCCAAGAGTACTATCATCGGGTGTTTCCTCAGAGCTGTCACCAGTGGGACGGCTTCTTCGAGACTTGGTTTGTTCCATTTTCATACAAGACAAGATGATTCTTGGAAAGAGAGTGAATATGGATGCTGAGTTTAATCTATTAACGATCAGTGATACTAATCATAGTATCAAGAGATTAGTTAAAACAACAAGCAAGCACAATTGATATAAAACCGAAGAAATCGAATAGTTCATGACCAGATTCGGATTTTTGATGTTCTTGACACAGAAATTTTCTTAAAATTTGTTTAATTGAGCAATTTCCATGTCAAATCTATAGGTTACCTAATACTAATCACTAATCACACAAGACTTGATCAAATTCATCAATTTCACTGTTCCAAATTCGTGTTTTGCAAAACATGTAGAATCCAAATTTCAAAATTCTCAATTCTTCTTAAGCTAAATGTTTAAATCGATTTTTCAGACAACCTAGAAGGATAATCTATTGTTCTTAAGCTATTTCCACCACTAATAAACCAAGATTTGGGCTTTTTAAGAGAACCTTAAATTCTAAAATCAAATAAAAATGGCGAGTTTGAGCTTCATACCTTGCTGGAAAGAGAGATTTGATGATAGATTCGAAATCAGCTTTGAAAAAGAGTGAGGTTTGGCCAAGAATTTCTTAAAAAGCTTAAGAATTGAAAAAATGTTCTATCTCCTAAATCTCCAAGTCTTTTGGAATAGAAAAAAGAGTTTTGATCCAAAAAGTGCGTTTTCATTTTTTAAAAAGCGTTTTTGTGGTAAAAACAGAAAATTTTCGGGAATTCAAAGGCTTACGGGAACTTACCTTTCTTGTCTTGTACGCAACAGGAAATTTAAAACTTACGGAAAATCTTAATGGGCTTTTCTGGGAATGTTCCAGGAATCGTCGGGAATAACCGGGAACATCTATAAGGCAACAGAAATCAGAAATTCCGTCTCAACGACCAATGGCCGCGGTCAGGAGACGCGCGACCGCGGTGAACATAGCATCGGCCGCGGTCACATTCACGGTGCCGCGGCCGAAGGTGCGTTGGCTGCGGGTCGGTTGGTCGCGACTGCGGCCCATTTTCCTGCGGCTTTTGTCCAATTTTCAGGTTTCTGCCGGGCCGAGCAGCTAAAAACCTCTCGTTCCTTTTTTGGTTTTTTTTAAATTTTCTGATTTTTTTTGTGTTTTTGTTTTATAAGATTAAAAGAAACTAAAAGAAAGAATACCTAAATGGGTTGCCTCCCATTAAGCACTTTTGTTTTAATTCGTTTAGCTCGACTTAGGCACGAAAGATCAGGGTGATTGAAATGGCACTCCACTTGATGTGCCTTTATCATTTATGGTCGTTGGAGGTTTAACTTGTTCTCCCTGAGGCGCCAGCTTCTTTCCTTTACTCTTCTTCCTGACTTTAACGTTGTTTAAAACCCTTTTTGTGTTCTCGATCAGCTCCTGGATTTGTTCCTCACTAGTCTCTGTTGCATCTGGTGGAATGATGATCTTGATCTTTGCAAAACCTCTCGGCTTCCACTCTTCCTTCTCTTTTGGCCGATTTCCTCTTGGAAAATCGTCTAGGACAGTCGGATAAAACTTCCTGCGATCTACATTGAGGAAGACAGCATGCCGGTTTGCGTAATCGATTACTGCTCCTACAGTAGCTAGAAATGGTCTCCCGAATATGAATGGTCTCTCCTTATCTTGATCCATTTCCAGAACTTGGAAGTCTGCTGGAACAATCTTGTCCCCTACTAGAACTTGTAGATCAGGAATCGCCCCTTCAGTATCTTTTTGGGGTAAATCTCCAAAGATAACCTTGACTGTCGATGTCCTTAAAGTTTTTATGCCCAATTTTTCGGCAAATTTCTTTGACATGATGTTGACATTGGCTCTAGAATCGCATACACTACAAGAAATTTGGGTATTAATAACGGCCGTTCAACGCTATCTATCACATAACATAGCGTTTCCTTAAACGCTCTGACAGCGCCCGTCATCGTAGGTCAGACACTTTAGATAGCGGACTTGTCGGATGCTATAGTTAAGTAAACTACAATAGCGTTTATTGCGCTGCTATTATTATTGTTTATAATAGCGTGTAATAATTGTTATGATTTGATTGTACGTATACCAATTGTTTTTCAAAGATAGCAAATATTTCGTGTTATTAAATTATTTTATAATAACCCAAAATTATATTTAAATAATTATTTTTAATAATAATAATAATTAATTTTAATTAAATTGAAATTTATTTTCGTAATATTATTTTAATAATAATAATTTAAAAAAATGATTTCTTATTGAAAATACCATTAAACATTTCCATGTTTACAAATCCAAAATCATCAACATCCAAAATCATCAACATCCAAAATCATCAACAACCAAAACCAAAAATCATCAACAATATCCTATCAATCAACCACTAATAACCCTTCACAATCATCCCTAACATAAACACTATCATCATCAGAATGTTCACCATCGAGATCTTCAACTTCTGGTACAGGCAAAGGCGCAGAACCTAAATCCTCCTCTGTTTCCAACTCATGATAGCCTCTAGGTGGTGCTCTCATAACAACATACCAATTTGAAGAATCATCTTCCCTAGAGTAGAATACCTGTTTCGCATGAGAAGGTAGAATGAATGGATCTTTCAAATATGCTGCTTGGTTCATATGAAGATTCACAAGAGTGAAGCCATCTTCTTCCTTCACACCATTCCCTAAGTTTGCCCAATTGCATCTAAACAGTGGTACTTTGAACATGTGGTAGTCCATAAGTAGAATCTCTTTTATCACTCCATAATATGTAAGCATATCAGCTACTTGTCTTGTATCTCGTGCACTTGATCTACACATGCTAAATGCTTCATAAGTGACTCCACTGTTTTGTGTCTTCTGCTTAACTGCATCTGTATGAAATCGCTGGCTATTAACGATGAACCCTTTATGTGATAAAGCGACATTTCTAGGTCCAAATGCCAACCATTTTGTCTCCTTGGAATGTCCTTCAGTTGCGTCTGAATGAAACTGATGGAGAAAAAACGCAAATTTCAGAGCAATCAGTTTTCTAACTTAAAAATCTGAACATGAACATCAAGTAATCAAACTGTATATTCAGTAAAAATAAAAATAAAAACTGAAGATGATCATCAAGTAAACAAGGTAACAAGATAACAAGCTGTACATTTACTGAAATGGTAATCAAGAAGAGTGACTTGGACAACCTTTTTTTTAACCCATTCTGCAAACTGCTCTGTATGGTTTTTCCACAACAAAGTTTCATTTTTTGCACATCGAGCATCAGTAGCTTGTAATTCTTCCAAATGCATCCTGATTTACAATAAACAATTATTATGAAAATGAAGTAATCATTTTAAATAGCTGAAAATAAATGGTAACCTCTTACCCAACATATGGTTCCATACAAGCCATGTTCATTAGCACATAGCGATGTGCATTGTCTCTATCTTTATCAGAAAGGGTGACCTCTTTACCCTTCTGCAGAGGCCGACCTTGAAGCACCATCCTATCATCGTCAATATCTTCATTACGATTAGGTCTTTCTTGAACTGGTACTGAATCTTGAAGGAACTCTAAACAAAATGCAATGCATTCTTCAGATAAATACCCCTCAGCCATACATGCTTCTGGCTTTGCATGATTCTTAACATAAGCCTTTAGTTTTTTCATGTACCTACAATTCAGTCAAGATATATGAAATATTAGACTAACATTAGTTGAGGAAATACATACAGTAGTGAAGTAATTGAGTACATCAAACCTTTCGAAGGGATACATCCAGCGGAAGTGTACTGGTCCTCCTAATCGTGCCTCTTTTGATAGATATATTGGAAGGTGGAACATGATATCAAACAGGGATAGAGGGAAGAACCGCTCCATTTGAAACATTGTTTCCACAAACTCAGTCTCCATTAATAAAAGTTTCTCCGGGTCAATGCTACGCTGGCACAATCTGTTAAAGTAATTGCATAATCTGGTAATGGCAATCCTAGGTCCTCTAGGTAACAACCCTCTTAATGCAGCTGGTAACAAGTTTTGTACTAGGACATGATGATCATGCGACTTCAAACTAGCTATATTAGGAGGGCTAAGTGAAACGCAATTAGCAATATTACCACAATAACCATCAGGACCTCTAAACATAGCTAACCTTTGGCAAAAAATGGTCTTCTCTTTCTTGGATAACCAATAGGCTGCTGGAGGTAAGTATATTTTCTTTCCCCTAACCTCTGCGTGTAAGTGCTTTCTGATTCCAGTATCTTCTAAGTCTTTTCTTGATTTCAAACCATCTTTCGACTTGGCACTTTGCATCAAGGTAGACAATATAGCATCCGAGACATTCTTTTCTACGTGCATCACATCAAGATTGTGACGAACAGGCAATTCCTAAGACAGTACACAATAAACTGTTAGGCATGCATATACGTGTACAGCAATCTGAGAATATAGTTTATAGTTACTCTACTTTACCTTCCAGTAAGGTAGTTCAAAGAATATTGATCTCTTCTTCCATCGCCATAGATCATTTGATTCTTCACACTCTTCTTCTTCAACCAGCTCATCATCTTCCAAATCTGTTCTTTTTCTTTTTCTTTCCTTATGTAGAGGTCTTCCAAAGTCATTCCTAAACGCCTTTACTGTCTCATATATTTCAGAACCTGTCTGTATCCTATTGGCACTCCCAAATTCAACAGTGTTGTCAAACCAGCCTTTTTTATATCTGTAAGGATGGCCAGGCGGTAGTCTCTTTCTATTTCCCATGTATACATACTTATGGCTAAAATTAAGCCACCTACAAGGAGTATCCTTTCCACAGACGTTGCAAGCTTGTTTCCCCTTCACTTTACATCCAGACAATACTCCCAAGCCTGGATAGTCAGTGATACTCCAAAGCAATATGGCTCTAAGTGTAAAGTTCTCCTTTGCAAATGAGTCGTACACTTCAATACCCTCAAACCACAAATCTTGTAAATCTTCAATCAATGGTGCTAAGTAGACATCTATGTTATTACCAGGAGCTGTTGGACCAGGGATCAGCAAAGTTAACATTATATTGTCAGCCCGCATACACATTGTTGGAGGCGTGTTGTAGTTCACCAACAACACTGGCCATGTGCTGTGATTGGTGTTTTGCAAGGAGAAAGGGTTCATCCCGTCTGTAGAAAGTCCAAGTCTAAGATTCCTTGGTTCTGCAGCAAAGTCTAGCCATTTGTCATTAACTTGTGCCCAAGATATAGAATCAACAGGGTGTCGCATTGTACCATCTTCAGTGCCATTTGTAGAATGCCAACGCATATGCTCAGCCATCCTTGTTGATCTAAAAATCCTCCTAAATCTGTCCTTGATTGGAAAATATCTAAGGATCTTCGCTGGAATCCCTATCTTCAGGTCATTACTGTGCTTATCCTTCTCCCATCTAGAAACTTTGCATCTTGGACAGCTTTCTAGCTTTTCAAACTCCTTCCTATACAGTATGCAATCATTCTTACAAGCATGAATATTGTCGTAGCCAAAACCGAAGATCTTCAGAAACTTTTTGATTGCATCTGTACTCCTCGGAAGAACATTGTTTTCAGGTAGCATATCTTGAATTAAAACCAACAGCTGATCAAAGTAGTTCTTAGACTAACCACTCTTAACTTTGATTCTGTAGAGTCCCATGATTGCTGCAACCTTTGTGTATTTGACACAAGTAGAGTACAATGGAGTTTCAGCTTCTCTTAACTTTGTCCTGAATTCAGTTTCGTCTACAGCTTCATTCTCTTCAGTGTCATGCGTCTTACTTGGATTACCTTCACCTATACAAAATGCTGTCTTTAGCAATTCAAAAGCCTCAGTTTCAGATCCAGGAGCAATATCTTCTGTATCATCTCTTTTCTCACCATGAATACTCCAGCAAGAACTCTTATACTTCATATCCATACCCCTAATGACTAGATGCTCAACAACCTTATCTAATAACTGATGGCTTAAGTTCCGGCAATCTCTACAGGGGCATAGCATTTCAGACAGATTACCTAATCTTCTTGCCGATGAATTCACGAAATTAGTTGCTCCTTCTGAGTACTCAACAGTATTCCTACATGTTAAATAAAAGTTAGACAAACAAGATAAGGCGAGATTGAGAAATATAAGTGTAAGTGTTAACAAGATCAAACCTTGGCAGAAAAATCCATGCCTTGTCCATATGAAAACGACTGAGATCGAGAAATTTCAGAGATTGTGTTACGAAGAATGTGGTGTGGGATAAGGAGAGATCGAGAAATTTAGAGATTGTGTTACGAAGAATGTGGGATAAGGCGAGATTGACAGATCGAGAAATTGTGTTGTGAAGAATGTGGGATAAGGCGAGATTGACAGATCAAGAGATTGTGTTGTGAAAGATTGAGTTACTTTTTTTTTCCTCGCCGCCAAAAATATTTCAGACAAATTTTTCGGAAATTCAGCTTTTCCCGGTTAAACTCGTTCATCAGTAAAGAACTGCTCAGATCAGAGATGCAAAAGTGGAGAGAACGGCTCAGATCAGAGATCAGTAAAGAGCGGCTCATATCTAACGGTGTAGAAAAGGCCACGTCTGCGATCTGCGTATAATTGATTCATTGGCTAATCTATTTATACCAATTTTTATGTTTTAAAATTGGTTTAGGGAATTAAAAAATATACGTATATAATCCAAAAAAAATCAAAATTTATACGAATCAGTATTTAAATTTTGTAATATTTTTTCTTATATTTTACCTTCATAATTCAAAATATATAAT
>NW_006256486.1:12906987-12930490 GCF_000478725.1 Eutrema salsugineum
TGTATATGTACAAAGAAGTTTAAGTATGTTTAGTTTACAGAATCATTCATATAATCCAAAATTAATTTAGGTATAGACTTAGTATGGTTTAGGGTATAGAGTTTACAAAAAATCCTTTAGGGTATAGCACTTTAGGGTATGCTTTAGTGTTAATAGTCTAGCACTTTAGGGTATGGTTTAGTGTTTAATTTCATATAATTCAAAAATTAATTTCAGTTCATTATTCTTAAATAATTTACGTATTAGGGTGTATGTATTTTAAATTAATTTCAGTTCATTATTCTTAAATAATTTAGGGATTAGGGTATAGGTATTTTTATCCAATGTCAGTTAATTTTGTCATATTATTTCCTATATCTTTTTAAATTCAAAATTTTTAAAAACCCAAACTTAGTAATTTTTTTTTTGTCACGACCACACTTATTCATAATATCACATAAGATAACATAAGTATCAGAAAAGTACATAAGTACCACAATACATCAAGTTTTAGACTTGGACATGAAACATAACCGTAGAAATAAAACATAACCGGACTAGCATCTTAGACTACCAAACCATGTCTTAAGTTCAAATGAACAATATTTTGTCATTTGGCCATGCAACAGTTGAACCTATCGCATCAGAAATGTATGCAATCTCTGAAGTTGGTCTCCAAACCTTTGCAGTACTAATCTTAGCAACTTCAACCCAAATCTTGCTTGCATTTGGACCTAAGGGTACAAAGTGGCACACATCGTTCGGATCCGTTGAAGATACTCTTCCTTCAGCTACCTTGCGTCCAGAGTTGTTGCAATCTAAAAGAAAACACTTAGTATGTCCACTTTTGGTGGAACTATTGCTGCCTGGACTCTACAATTCAAACCAGAAAAATAGAATCATGTACAAACATCAATACAACAGACAAACAAATAATCAAACTTCATATAAATAGCATACCACTGATTTTGGCTCAGATGCATTTGCCTCAGATGCATTTGGCTCCGCTGTTTTGGTAGGTGTTGCATCTGCAGACATGATTTCAACCTTCAGGACTGGCCATGCGATTTTCTCGTGAATTGCATCACCAAACGTGAACAATTCAGCGGTTGGCCTCCACAAATAAGCATCATTTTTATACACCTTCACAACTTCAATACTAACAGCATTCAGACCTAGAGGTATATTGTTAACCATCTCTTTTGAATTAGATGAGCACATGATTCCTTCACCAATAACCTCTTCTTCATTAGTCCAATCAAATATTTTGCATCTTCGAATCTCATTGTCATCGGTTTGCTAAAATGTAAAACAGCTAATGATTAGAGATATTGCAAGGAATTACAAACCACACTATTTACTAACATTACCTTTGATAAATCGACCGAAGAGTTTGGAGCCTTGTCTAAAATCACTTTCTCTATTGGCCAGGCTATTTTGCATCCCACAGCTTGCTCAATAGATGGCATATCTATTGAAGGCCTCCAAAGAGAAGCTCCTGGGGATAATGCAGACTTGACAACAATAGCCACTGCATTGGGACCAATTGGTACACGACCAATTTTGTACATCGGCTCAGCAGAGCAGAATTCGCCAGCACCAATCACAACATCTGTTGAGTCAAACCAATCCAGTATTTCTACTTTCACTCCTTCTTTCATACACCCACTACTCGCAGATGTTTCAGGATCACCATTACTTTTCTGACAGAAGGACAATGAATTATTAAATGTCATAATACTAGTTAACCAACTGACATATGAAAATAGTTACCTTCTTCCCAGCTAAGTCGTGGACCATTCCCTTTAACTCTCTAATCTCACTTTCCATATCAGCAATCTTTGCGTCTCTAGAATGCAGAAACGCTAGCTTAGTAGCTGTAATCCCTCTGCCAAACCCCCTTACTCAGCCAGGTTTGTCTTTTCCCAAAACCTTGCTCACCGCATCTTCCCTGATATTTTCAGAAGCTGATGTAGAGTCCATTTGACTACCAAGTGACCGTATTTGTTCCTGATACAAACATATGTGCAGATGTTAACTCAATGATCATAATCCATTAACTGTACACAATATCTCAAATTTAAGAAATCTTACAATAGTATCAGCAAATTGAGGCTTCACAGGTCTACCATCACCATGAGTGTGTCCCGCAATCCATATCTTACTCCTAGTTACCTTACGTGGGTCATTACTCTTTTTTCTCTATATAAAATACAGACATATGTTAGTACCATTTTTTATTCTCAAGTAATTAATAATATAGATGTTTGAGTAACTGTTTTACCTTTGCGACTGGTGGTGTGAGGAATCTGATTTCTTCTCAGCTCTCTGTACTTGTCACTTATTACCTACAATACAAATCTGAGTCAGTGTACATCTATAAGACATCAGATGTAAACAAGAAAGTAACTTATTAAACATTGCTAACTAACCTTAAAATTTGTGCTACACTTGCTCCTAACCCAAGAGTTCCATATTTGAATGGATGGGATCTTGCTGGGTTTTAAAGCTAATCTATCACCCGCAGTCTTCGCAGCTCTTACTTCTGTCACTAGCCTTTACTTACCAGCCCTCCACACACTTCCCAACTGCTTAATAATAACAGCTTTCTGCCACTCTTCATGCACGTTAAACCTCCCCTGCATCAAAATTTGCAGAGGTCAAACATGTTTACAATTTCATATGTAGTTTTTCAGAGAAACTAAAATTCAAATTAAATATACCTTAATTTGCTCCCACATTGTGTCTCTTGTCACTGCATCAAGTTTTCTCCAATCAGGAAGTGTAACCGGAACGTGTTCCCTCACAAGAGGACCGAGAAAAGATGATAATGTTACTGAACCAGGTCCAACATGATCACCACAGTCAGTGAATGTAACTTCATCCTTTTCTTGAGGATTTTCAGCCACCTTACGCATCTTAGTTGGTCCTCTTCTCTTTTTTTCTTTCGCTACATCATCAGTGTTACCATTGCTAACTCCATCTTGTTCCATATTGACAGCTTCTTCTTCATTTCCATTATGTTCCTGTCCAGTATTCAAACCATATTCTGCTTCCTTCTCAGAAACTTCTATCTCAGGAGCTTCATGATTAGACTCTTTCTCTGAAACAGCTTTCGCAGGAATTTCTTTCTTAGAAACTTCATCTCCGGACTCCTCATTATCATCATCTTCCCCATTCGAAGCTGACAAGCTAATAGGTTGCGGTGGAGCATCTTCTACCTCTTCACATGGCACTTTCTTTTTTCTACCACCATTTCTTTTCTTAGTACCAGTTTTTCCTTTCTTTACCTTTAGTGTTGTTGCAGGTGTGGCCTCCAGGCCTTGATTACGTCGACTACGACGGGAACCAACTTGTCCTCCTCCTCTTGTCTTTGCCATATCTGAATAAACGAAATGAAACTCAGATTCAAAACCCCGAAAATCAAAATCCAACATGATGAAACTCAGATTCAAAACCCCAAAAATCAAAATCCAAGATGCATGTTTCAATCCTTTGCAAATAGATAACAACTCAAACTCAACATGCATTCTAAAAGACCAAAATCGATAAACAATGAAGCTTCAATTCGAGTGAGAACAAACCTTTTTTCATTCGATCCACAATGAAGCTTCGATTCGATTCGATGGTATTGAAGCTTCGATTCGATTCGAGTATTGAATCTTTGATTCGATTTGATTCGATTGTCTGAGAAGAGAGAGTGAGAGAAATGAAGACAGAGAGAGAGAGAGAGTTACGGATTGTCTGAGAAGAGAGTCACTTGAGAGATGAATAAAAAAATAAACTTATTTACATTTGGAGATATTTGACAAATACGATAGCGTTTATTTTTTCATCTGCAATGTTAAGGTGCCCGCACTCACCAAATTTAGGCGGCTAAAAGTTTTCATTTTCCCGCGATAGTATCTATAGCGTTTCATAATTATAAACGCTATGAACAATCCCGTCCCCGTCTACAATAGCATGTTTGTCAATAACGCTATCGTATGATGCTATTAATACCCACATTTCTTGTAGTGATAGACAGTCTGTGAACTTGATTCCTGAAATAAAACATTGGAAAACAAAACGTCCCGGGTCATCGGCTTTTGTAAGCCTTTGAAACAGGGAACGTTGACGTACCTTGAATGGTGGCTGCTTGGCATCGACGTCCTTGTAAAGTGGAATAAAGATTGGGGTTTCTTCATCCTTTCCATCGGTTCTGGCTTCTTCTCCGGGCAGCGTGGTTATGGCATTGCAAAATCTCTTAGGGTTATCTTCATCTCTTCCGGGAAGAGCTCCATTCTGTCTCTTCATAGAGTCGGCTGTTTGGGAAACTTGGACGTCTAGCTTTTTGACGTGCGAAGATAAAGCTTCAAACTTCCCGTTCAGGTCATTGTACATGCAGTCAACTTTCACGTTCATGTCTTTAGCTGCTTTCTCGTTTGTCGTAACAAGCTTTTGGATGGACTGTTCAAGTCTTCCGATTCGCGAAGCTAGCTGGTTCGTTGTGACTCCTTGCTGTTGTACAAATTCATTGTTAAAACCCGTACCTTGATAGTTATATGGCTGTCGCGGCTGATAAGCTCCTGTCCCTCCGAAATTTCCACCTTGGAACTTGTTTTGGAAGGATCTCTGCTGAGGTGGGTAGTGCTGATCTTAAGGATTCTCCACATTCGGATTGCGGTAAGAGAGACTGTTGTAGTTTGCATTCCGAAAGTTGTTGTTGAAACCATTATTGAAACGATTCGGATATGGTGCCTGTGATCTTACATAGTTCACTTCTTCTTCTTGAAAGGCTGGATTAATGTGATCGATATCACAAGGTCCTTCGCCTTCTGCGCCATTGTTGGTCTCACAAGCATGGATTGGGCGATTGTTGCTTTTCAAAAAGCTGGCTCATCATGTTCTTCAACTCGGTTATCTCCTTGTTGTCTGTTTCAGTTTGCTTTGTCGAGCGATCGTACTCTGGCCAATCTTTGCTATTGGCTTGAGCCAAATTTTCGATGAGGGCTCTTCCTTGTGCTATCGTCTTTTGTCCAAAATCTCCATTGCTAGCTGTATCAAGCGAAAGTTTTTATTTTGGTTCCAAACCTCTGTAAAATGTGCTCAGCAGGCTTGATCCGGGAGATCCATGGTGAGGGAAGTCACGTTCATACTCCTTAAAACGCTCCCAGGTTTCATAGAAAGGTTCAGTCGGTCCTTGCTGGAAGCTTGAGATCTTGGTTCTCAGCAAGTTCAACCTTGACTTAGTATATAAGTGGTTCAGGAAGGCAGTTTTACATTTAGTGATCGATCCTGCAGGCAAAGATTTCAACCAACGGTGAGCTTTATCTGCTAATGAAAAAGGGAACAACTTACACTTTAAATAGTCTGCGGGAACTTGGTTTGTCCCCATCATGCTGCAGATTCCTTCAAAGAGCTCGATATGGTCCATTGGATGTTCAGAAGGAACTCCATGGAATTGGTTTTATTTCACCAAAGAGATGATTTGAGGCTTGACTTCAAACTCATTCCTGTTCGGGAATGGTACTTGAATTGCGGATCGGTTCTGAAAATTCTGAGTAGGTGCATCGAAATCAGCTATGCGATGGTTCCTGGCTTGTCTTCGGTGTTAATTTCCTTGCTGAACAGGGCGGTTAATGTGTTCATTCGGCTCCATCTCCTGGTTGTTACCATCGTCTGCATTGATAGGTGCATCAAGGTCTTCGCGTTCTTCTCTCTCTCGGTTTTGAGGATTTCTTGGAGGAATTTAATTCTCTTCTCCATCTTGTCGAGCATGATCACCTTCTCTGTGATTGTTTTCTTCATTTTCACCATGTTCGGATCCATCCTGGTCCATGTTTAAAGTTCGGTTAACAGGATCTACAGGCTGGTCGTCGTCGGCCATTCCTTGCGTTCGTCTAAGTCTTCGAAGTTCTCTTTCGTGTCTGTCTATCTCGTCTAGAATTGGAATGTTTTCTACAGGTCTGCGCCTGGTATTCATGCAATTCAGAGAAAAACAAAAGAAGGGAAAGATAATTCAGCAACTTTAAGAAAGAACTAGAGATCAGATGTCTAGAACAGAAATTAGAACAAGAAAAATAACAAAGGCAGCGAAACAAATCCCCGGCAAGTGCGCCAAAAACTTGATGTGTCTACTGCGTGAGGGAATAAGTTTTACCCTTAATAAAAACAAATGAAAGCCGCAAGTGCACAGCTAATCAATTGTAGTACTTAGGGATCGAATCCACAGAGATTTGTGTGCATGGTATTCTTATATGGTTTCTAACTTTATGTCTAGACTAGATTGGTTTTAGAGGTTGGTTGTTTGTCACGGATTAAACTAAAACTAAAAAAAGCAAATAAATATATCCTAAAGAACAAGTAGAAAATCGAATGAAAGGCAAATGAAGCAAGCAGAATATCGAATTAAAGCAAGTAAAATGCAGATCTAAATGAGCAAGTAAAAGTCGATTGGTTTGTAAACTATGGCTAAAAACGCTGAGCTTTTGGGAACTCTACAGGGATCATAATCGGTTTCAACACAAGGGATTATAGATTGGGATTGAGTACGGCGGTATGACTACGTCACTGTCGTAGTCATAACCAACTGTTTCTCGCAACCCTGACCAGTAGGTTTCCACTCTGACCCTGGAAGGGAGAGAACGCAAGAGCTGCACAGGACTCGTCAGTACTCACGATTTCACCGCAGGTAGGTTTCCACTCCTGCGGAAAAATCGCCTGTTTCATTCTAGGTTGGATACTTAATGAAAACTTTCGCAACACTAACCATCTAGATCAGATACGAGGTGATCAATCAAGCATACATGCAATAAGGACGAGAATAAACAGAGAACAATGTTAAATCCCAGATCTATAAACCTAGATGTCTTAATCGATTATGAGAGCCCTTTTCAGAACCCTAAACCCAACTCGGGATCTAGTCAGACATGGCTGAGGTCGACATCATCATTGGTTTTAATAAAAGCAATCAAAAACAGTAAAGAAAAGAGATGAAAGAAAATGTCTCTATTGATGAACTCAGAGTTGTACAATCTTCTCTAAAAATCGCATAAAACGGCTGAATAAAAAGGGTTTTTGTAAAAGTATGAAGGTGATGCCTAAAAACGACCTAAATGACAAGTATTTATAGTCTTCAATACTCCATGGTCTCCAGGGTTCCGGAATTGAGGCAGAGAAATGACTTTGGGCTTCAGAAATATAGGCTTTTAATCGGAGTTGGCCGGCTACGGTCAGGAGTAACGTGGCCATGGGAAATAGAGGCTTAGCCGCGGTCGTACAGCTCGTGACCGCGATGGATGGGTCGGTGGCCGCAGTCGTGTGACTTGCTGGCCGCCTTCGAGTGTCTCCGGGGCAAATGGAATATCTTGAGATCCAACCGTTGGAATGTTTCCAAACCAAGTGCATTTAAAAGCTGGTTGATTCTTCTATACGTTGTCCAATTTTTAAGGTGATCAGACGGTGAGAAGGTCTACATCTCTCCATGAGAGTTCTGACGGTCTGCATTTATCCAAAAGAGTATTTTGTTCCAATTTGTGCCTCTTTATCCCAAATTACCTGAAAATTCTTTTAAAATCCGAAAACATAAAAATCATTTGAAACCTTTGAAAGACATTAAAGTGATCTATAAAAAATGGTCAAAATCCGGTGTTATCAATAACACCTGATTTTGACCACTTTTATGGATCACTTTCAATATCTTATACATGTGTTTTCACTCAATTTTAAAGGTTTTATAACTGTTTTCCATATTTTGGAGTTTTAAAAGGGTTTTCAGGAAAGTTGGAGTTTTGGAGTGCATTTTGGAGCAAAAATACACTTTTGGATAAATTCAGGCCGTCAGAAGTTTGGCTACCAAATAAGACCTTATCACCGTCCGATAGATTTTTGGATAAATTTAGGCCATCAGAAGTTTGACAACCAAATAAGACCTTATCACCGTCTGATCATGTCCAAATTTGGATACATTAAAGAGGAGACAACCAGCTTTCGAACACACTTGGAATCAATGCAGCCCAACGGTTAGATCTCCAGATATTATCAATGCACTTAAGGCCAATTAACACAATTCAGTCAGGGATAGATGCTCTCACCCACGGCAAAGCTTTTTCCCACCGCGGCTCAGCCTCCCTCACCTGCGATGAACCATGTTCCGAACCTCAGAACCCCAACTAAGGCCCAAGACACTTCTTGCACTCATTTTACAAGCCCTAGACGCCCAGACTTGAAGAAGCACTATAAATTCTCATTTTTAGGTCTTTTGTAAGGGAGCCTCTTTCTCATCTCTTCGAGAGAGAACTTCATTGTAGTTTTAGGTTTTTCTTCTATGCATCTGTAGAAGCTTTTCATCGCCATACACTGTCTTCAATAATAGAAGTTTTTCTGCAACTTTCGTTTATTTACTTTACTGCTTTTTAGTTCTTAAAGCGATGATGATGTCAAGCCCAGCCATGTCTGAGTATTCACCGAGTTGGGTGAAGGGACTATCAAAGGGGATCCCATGTTAGATTGACATCTAGGTTTTTAGGTTAAAGGATTTTGATTTTAAATGATTTTGCCATTCATCCAAATCTCAAAGCGGTAACTCTGGATTGATCATCCAGAGTCCAATCCTAGGTTAAATCTGAGCTACAAGAGTGTTGTATCTTACTTGCCTGAGCTAGATCTTATGGACGTCACCATCGTAGGAGACGAAAGCTACCTACGGAGGATACGTAAGCCGAGATGGATTCCGATCTGAAATGCATAATCTTATTCTGGCATGAGAGCGAGAATTAATTGCCAAGAATAAGTGATTAGATGATTACGGTGACAAGAGTTGGCTAATCTTATAAGTGTCTATCCTAGTTTCAGAGTCTTAGAAAATCCTTACCTAAAATCCCTGTGTCATAGAACATGAACTCTAAAGATGAACCTAAATCCCAGCGCCGTTTTTCATATAGTTTTCAACCGATTTTATTTCAAGCTTATTAATTCCCTGGTTATTTAGATTTAGTGATAAACCAAAACTCATTTTTATCTGATTAGGTCTACGATCGTTTTTAGCATCAGTTAGAAGTCCTCAACACACAAATCTCTGTGGATTTGATCCTTAAGTATTACTGTGTTTGCTGTGCACTTGCAGCTTGTCTAGGGTAAAACTTGTGTTGCCCACTACAACATCACCCTCTCATACTCGGTTGACCATTTCTATCAACTGCAGGGGCAATAATAAATGTTCCAAAGGGAAAAATAGATCTTCATCTAGGCAACCTGGTTATGAAGTTTGATATGAACAAAGGTCTTGGGAAACCAACTTTAGATGGCAGACTTTGCTGGATTGATGAGTTTGTTGAAATCACTGAGGAAGTTTATGAAGAAATCCTTCTTAACAACCCTTTAAAAATCATCCTCATAACCACAAATGATGAGCGCAACCTGCTCGAAAAAAATTTCGAAAGGGTGTGCACAAATGCTTGATAAAGCCGAGGATTACGCAAAGCTTGTGAACTACCTCAACCTGAATGTGGAAAATCATATCCTTACTCCTCCAAAAGATACCCTTGGCAGCTGTAAGCGACCTATGTAGGCAAACTCAAAGCCCCAAAAGTCAAGCTTAAACCTCTTACGGATGGACTCAAGTATGCTTTTATTGGACCAAATTCAACGTACCCTGTCATCATAAATTCTGGTCTAAGTAGAGCTGAAACTACTATGTTGTTGAATGAGTTAAGGTAGAATAGGGAAGCCCTAGGTTATTCCTTTCAGAAGATGTGTCGCCGAAGAAGAAATGGAGGGAATACTGTTTGGATACCATAGTTCAGCGTATGCAAGATATTTTGCAACCTATAAATCAGTTTCCAAAGTCATTCAAGCAGGTTTCTGGTGGCCTACTATGTTCAAGGACACTCATGCCTACATCTCACGTTGTGATTCATGCCAAAGAATGGCAATATCAGTAAGAGGAATGAGATGCCTCAAAACTTCATCCTCGAAGTTGAAACTTTGATGTATGGGGAATTGATTTCAAGGGACCTTTTCCAACTTCTTTTGCAAACCAATACATCCTAGTAGTCATTGATTACGTCTATAATTGCGTAGAATTGATGGGCCTCAGGGTCGCTCGTCTTTTGTAAGCCCATTGGTCCGGAGTTTTAAATTTATAAAACCCTAATGTCTGAAAGTACACAGATGTACGTTGTATGACTTAGGGTGTCGATCCACATGGAAGATGTCTAATCTCCAAGGGAACACCAAATTGGGAGAGTGAACAAAATCATAAATTCATGGGATTTGGGGTTTTTGGTTACAGATCCTAAACTAAACATAATCTAATATTTACGGGCAATAAAATGCAATGCAAATGACTTGCTGAAAGAATATCTCAAGGGTGTTCGACTCAAACTTTAGACTCTAGACTCATAGTGGGCAATTTAGACTTCTCCGTTTTACTCTAATCGTTGTCAAAGCATTTCCAATTAGCCTCTGGGCGATTTATCTTCATCTGTTTCTGGGATCTGCATGGAACTGGAATATACATGTGTATGGTTAACCAACTCTCGCCATCTTAATCAACTAATCACTCAAATCTGACAATTAACTCTCGCTCTCATGCCAGGAATAAGATCATGCATTAACTATTGAATTCGTTTGCTCACATCTTCTCTACAGGTAGCTTTCGACTCCTGTAGTGACTATGTTCTTCTGAAGCTAGGTATGGGTGATCTGATACAGCACTCTCGTGGCTCATAGGTCATGAATCTACTCTCATGCAGTATGAACAACTTAGAAGAGATGAAATCCATAATATGGTTTAGAAACTTAGAAATCTTAATCGAACATGTATACCTATCAATGACTCTTTAGAAACTTGACTCTCTGGGACAGATCTACATGATGCAAGGAATGATAAAAGACGTGAAAGAATGCATAAGATGAAACAGAAAATTTAATTAGATAACAAGGAGAAAGAATCATGGATCCAGGGAGGAATCCCCTTCTCCATCAACTAACCCTAGAAAAAAAAAACAAAGTTTGGTGGCTCAAAATCTCATTACAAGAGCACACACCCATTTAGGACAGCTAAAAAATGTATTTATAGGTCCTAAGGTCTTCCAGGTCTCATTTATGGCTTCTCTGAAGAGGAATGGCGAAATGTGCTTTGATGTTGGGCCTTGTGGCTCGGAATGGGTCCACCGGGGGTGAGAGTCTTCCGGGGCAGGTAAAATGCTTGTTTGCCACGGGTGAAAGTCTTCTGGAACTGGTGAATTTGGTGAACTTGTTCTCCATGTATTTTTTGATTGCACCATTGGATCTTCCTGATGTAAAGAACTATGGAAAGCTGGTTGTCTCCTCTTAATGTCTCCAAATTTGAGCTGGATCATACCGTGAGAAAGTCTTTATTTGAGGCTGAACTTCTGACAATCTGACTCTAAGTTAAAAATGTGGATTTCTTCTATTTTGCCATCTTTTTCTCTAAGTTTCCTGAAAAAGAGTTTTGAAACTACAAATATAGAGAAATCATAATAAAAGTTCCTAAAACTGATTAAAACCTTTGGAAAAACATTTGAAATCAATGGTGAAAATGAGTACAAATACAGTGTTATCAATTCCCCCAGACTTAAATTTTGTTTTGTCCTCAAACAAAACAAGATCCAATCTTGGAAAAATATCACCAACTGAAATCATAGGGAACTCAAAAATATCAGCAACCATACTTCTAGACCTTAATTATGGACAATGCATCAATAAGATCAAGTCTAGAAAATTCTCATCAAAATACAGACATCATTAATCCATTAATCTGTCATGCAAAAATCCACACACTTAAAACTAACTTCCAGTCAACTAGCTTTTAACATTCATTAAAGGTTTCAGTGATTCTCATCAAAAGGATATTAAACAAGGCATTCAAGGCTAGGTATCAAAGCCTTTTTATTTGTGAGGCTTGATGTGTTTAGGGTTACCATTTTCTGGAGAGACAGGATATTATGCAAAACAGCAAGAGAGGATGGATCTGTTGATGTCCACTATTTCCAGTCACATTTTTTTTGCTTTAAGATTTCTGATCTTCTTTCTTCAAGCTCTCCTTATAACTCCCCCAGACTGTGGAGAGCGTATTTTCGAGCCTCATAAGCCCATTTTAAAGCCCATGTCATTCCCGTCATTATTCCTGCAACCCCTAGACGTTTCCAAAGACTCAAGACACTATATATACCTCTTTTAAGTCATTTATAAGGTGGACCGAACTTTTTCAAGAGTCCTAAAGAGATCCATCACCCATGAAGAGGAGCCACCGAGAGGGGCACCATCGGCCCTCCTTCTTCACCCTGTTCTTTATTTCTTACCTTTGTTTTATTTCAATTCTCCGCAACTCTAAACACTTTTGTGATGTTAAACTCAACTATGTCTGAGTAGTTTCCTAGTTGGTTTTTTAAGGGGTTTTTCAAAGCGAATTTCATGTCTTGATCTAATGAATTTTTAGATTTCAGGTTTATCATATTCTAGGAGTCCTTCGTTCATTCTTGTTCTTTATGCATGTTTTCTGTTGCTATCCGCTTAGAAACTGATCTTAGGTAATTGGAGCCACGAGAGTGTTGTATCGGATTACCCGACTTAGAAGTGATACGAGCGACGTCGCTATAGGATACGAAAGCTACATATAGAGAATCGTGAACATAGATGAATTCTGTTAATAATGCATGTAATCAAGGAATGAGAGCGAGAGTTGATTGCCGAGTTTAAGTGATTAGTTGATTAGGGTGACAAGAGTTGGCTCATCATACCTGCGCCTATTCAAGTTCAAGAACCTCACTAGTTGATTATCATCGATTTGTTTGTCATGAGATCAGTTCATGAACCCCTACAAAAACCCTTAGACCCAGCGCTTAGTTCCTATTGTTTTACAACCGTTTATTTTATTTTGCATTTAGATTTAGTGACATCAAAACTAAAACCCCCATTCGTTTGTTCTATTAGTCTCAAGTCCTTGATTCATTCGTACTGAAAGCTCAAAATCTCTGTGATTCGACCCCTAAGTATTATAACGCATATTTTTGGACTTGCAGATATTTAGAGTTATAAATTAAAAACGTGAAACTAGAAGTAACCCTTGATTTTCTTAACATCAATATATTCAATTTTTTTTCTCAACAGCCTAAATACATAGAACGGTTCAGAAAACTAAACCGTTGATACTGAGTTTACATATAAAAACATATTGTGGGTAGATTCGAGCACTCCATGCTAACTTGTCTGCTTTCGTTTTCTTCGGGCGTGTAATGAATCGTATTGAAAAAGGTGATATTATCCTTACTCTTCTTCAATTCCTCTAAATGTAGAGCAAAAGCTGACAATTCTTCATGTTCTAACACCATCTTCACCAATTCAGAGCAGTCTGATGCAAATACCACCTCTATTTTCTGTTTTACGATTAAGCAAAGTGTAGCCCATAATAGTAGTTTGGCATATAATGGAAAAAGACTGCAGCGGACGTTCCTATCGGCCCCATTATTACTTCCTCATTTCCTTCATAAAATAGTACCATCCTAAACCTGACATAGCATCCATTTTCTACCATGAACCATCAATATAATACCCCCACCCTTCATATTAAGGGTTTACTGATATAACGGCCTAGCTAATATTGGCTATATATTTCAATTTTAAACAAATAGTAAATAAATTGAAGATTATTTTTTTATCTCAACCCGCCTATAAGGCGGGCTATACCCTAGTAATTATAAATAGTGAAATAAATGTTCTTTCTCAAATAAATTCAAAGGTGCTAAAACATTTTAGAAACTTAATAAGTGACACTACATGCAAACACCCACAAAATATTGTCTAATGACATTTAAATTAGCACTTGGTTACATTTTGTTTTTTATTTGTATGATGACATTTAAATCAGTATTTTGGTATGTTTTCTTAATTTTATAACTAAATTCTCACCTGCGCAGGGTAATTTTTTTTTATTTAATGTATTATTTGGGAATAAATTCGAACATACCTATGTGGACGAATTACATGCTTTCACGTGGCGTCCAAGGCTTTTTTGCAGGTACGGCTCCCTAGAAAAAATTAGAATTCTTATTGGGCTTACGGCCCAATACGACCTAAGCATATAATACATGGTCTCAAATCCATTCAGATTCAGGAGATCCGGCACGATAGGCCACCTGTTTCTAGGTTCCTCGTATCTGACATCGTAGGAGCATAGGCCACCTGTTTCTGGGTTCCTAGTATATGGGTTCCACCTGTTTCTGGGTTCCTCGTATAGGCCGCCTGTTTCTGGTCAACAGGAAGAAAGTCACCTTCTCTATGTCTAAGACCTAAGCTTGGTGATCCGAAAGGGTCAGGATATAAGGAAGAGTGGCCCGCACAGGTACCCGGAGAGCAGAGTCATCCATCTAAGCAATCCCGGCAGCCGGGTCCTAGTATCAAGGGATCTCGGTCAGGTATGAGTAAAACCATAACTAGAAAACACTATTCAAATTTCCCTCCATTCGACAATAGGAATATGCCTTAGTCTGATTTGATTACCCATACCCTTACAAACCTATGAGACTAGCATTTAATGCATATTTCTTACATGTGTTAGGCGACAGTGACCTTTCACAGAAACCAGAGGGTTATCCAGAGATTCAGCATGAGCCATACCTCGCTGGAACCGTCGGCCCAACCCGAACACTGAGGACGAAAGGGACGCGCCAAGGAGCGGTCTCATAGCAGGCAGAACATGCCAAAGAAAGTTGGTGAGATCTTCTGAAGTGTGACGCAAGCACAATATTCGAACCCAGTCAAGTCGGGTCGTGGACCGACCCGCCCGATTCACTATCCATGGACCAATCCAGTATACTAACCCGGGTAAGGTAAAATCCTATAAATACGTAATTTATCCCTTCTAACAAGGAGGGGAGAACATTTTTTGAGCTATCTTAAGGTTCATAATATCTCTCTAGATACTTGTGAGTCTTAGACGGTCACTACTCCGACCATCTCATCACTTCCTCTCCACGGTGGTTCCTAAGCCGTGGAGCTTTTCCACCAACAAACTCTTCTCTTTTCCTATTTTCACTACAAAAATCCCATCACTGCTAAAGGCCTGAGTTGATTCCATCTTTCTCAGGAACACTCGGCCCACTTTCCTTTCTTAGTTTTCCAATCTCTTTCTGCTCTCCGATTAGCAACTTTGTGGTTTTTTGGTTGTTATCTGACTTGAGCGTCGGATAGCTTTCGGAAAACACACCCCATCGTGTTTTCCAGGTCTTCACGTGTTTCTCGGTTTTGCAGGAGAGTTGCTCCCAAAAGATGACTAAAAATCCCCTATATAAACAACACATTTTTATAACATATATGTCCAAGCCCGCTCTGCATTATCCTACGGGTCAGCAAGTCAACCTGCGGATCGAGCAAAAACCAAAAAGTATACATTATGATGCTCGATGCTACATTTTGATACAGAAGCTCAGATCTTAGTTTGATGTTTTTGTTATTTCTGTAGGTCTAGTTCTTCTCCAAATATACAAGTTCAACAAATAAAAAAAAAAAAAAAAGCAAAAAAAAAGTTTTAACCCAAAAAAGTATAAAAGTAATGGTCCTAATGGAAAAAAAGAAAAATAAAAACCGCAAGAAGTTAACGTTGTGAAGCTTTTGCTGGTTTGGAAAAAAAAGACAATGGCATAACATGAAACTTCACAACTTTGTAATTTATAGTTACCATACCTCATAGAAAGCCAAATTGATACCCTCTTTAGCTGACTAGTGAGTTCCTCAAAGTTTAATTGAATTTGGTAAATCCAAAAGTTGATGATGATGAAACAGACAAATTGATTGGAGTTCATGGTGTAAAAATATTTTAACGATGTAGGTTTGGAACCGACAATTGCATCGGTCGGAGCGTTTCCGATGCCATCAAGGGGTTCTTCGTACAACCCCATACCAGCTTTAGGAAGCTGGACCAGGTCACTTACGACCCTTGGTTCAAGCGTTTCGCGGTTAGTTTATAAATATATATTGATTTATTTTGACATTATTTATATTAATTTTAAAATTATTTCTAACTAACTTTCTTTTTAATAGCAAAAATGGCATTGGAAACTTTCTGCACACGGGCGTGTCAAGTCGGCGTTTAGAGAGAAGGTCAAGCTGCGCCTTAACAACACCATTTCCGACTGGAAGAAGAAGTGGGAGGTTGACGGAAACAAGAAAAAGCTGGCTCCTATGGCTGATACTGTCTGGGAGAGTCTAGCAGAAATTGCTAGATCCGTATTTCCAATCTATTGCCGCCAAGTGTTCGGGATCCAGGTTTGTTTTTTAAATAATTTTAATTCATATTTGATTATAGATATATATAATAATTAATATTTTTATTAATATAAACTAACAAAAAAATTTTTCAGGAACACTAAAGATGATGCGTGACAGCCAAAAAACGTCCTGCACACTTCCGGTCAGGTCCCTTTTGTCGGGAGACTCCTGATGATGGTAATCTTAATTAAAAAGTTTTTTTCTATTATTTTTATTAACATTGTCCATTTGATTTTGTAGGTTGTAGAAAACGAGGGAGAACTTCTTCCGATGACAAAGGTCTTCGCCGAGACCCACAAGAAGAAGAACGGCGAATTCACGGATCCTTGGGCGGTGGCAATCTACAACGCCACCTGTGCGAGGATCTGATAACACCGTATTTTGACCACTCTTATGGATCGTTTTGAAATACTTTTTCTATGTTTTTAATTGCTTTTAAGTACTTTTATCACGTTTTTCTAGTATTTGTAGTTCCAAGACTCTTTTCAGGTAACTTAGGGAAAAGCTTAACAAAATGGATAGAAAACCAGATTTCAGCTCAGAGTCAAACCGTCAGAAGTTCACCCCTGATTGAAGGCCTTCTCACCGTCTGATCCAGCTCAAATTTGGAGACCTTAAAGATGGAAGTATCAGCTTTCCAGCAGACTTTAGAACTTGGCAATCCAACGGTTCAATCAAAAGATACGCGAAGAGCAAGATGTCCCGTAAACCAGCCGGCAAGCAATTCCACCCGCGGCCAACAGGCCATTTCCCGCGGCCAGAAGCATCCCGACCGTGGCCAGCACTCCATTTCCCGCGGTCACAGCCCTCCCGACCGCGGCCAGCCATCTCCGAGCCTGAAGGCCCATTTCTGAAGCCCACAATGATTCTTTTATTTGGAGAAACCCTAAGTGACGTCCAGAGATGTCTTGAGCACTATAAATACTTGTCTTAGGAACCCTATATCGAGATATGCTATCTTTCTTATTGTTTTAGAATACTTTTTAAGTTTTAGGTTTTAGGGAGAGAGAGATTTGTCTCTTGAACCCTTGTTCTTTCTTTTTCAATTTCGGTTTCTATTCTACTTATTATCACTATGTTTTTGATTTCGTTCATTATGTCTGAGTAGTTTTATTGTTGGGATTAAGGGATTTTCGATGGGGATTTATATGTTCGATGAGGATTCCATGAGCTTTTGAGCCGAATCTTAGAACTTTTTCTTCTGAATTCGTTTTTACTGCATGAGAGTAGCGTCATGAACTACAATCTGATCCAGATGCTTGGTGACACGAAAGTGTTCATCCGGTGTCAGATCTAGTTTGGGAGAGCAAAACAAACATAGGAATGGAAACCTACCTATGGGCGATTTGTGAATGCTGACGAGTCTTAAACATAATGCATCTCTTCTCTTCCAGGGCCAGAGTGGAAACCTACTGGTCAGGGTTGAGAGAGATAGTTGTCTATGATCACGACACTGGCGTATTCATACGTCTGTGACTCCAGTTCGAAAAGTTTAAGCTAAGATCTTATCAATTTTACTCTCTAGCAATGTTTTGAATCGTTCATACCCCTGAGAAAACTTCCCTGAAACCCAACGCCTTCTTTCCTATAGATTCACACCGTTTTTATTTCAAGCTTTAGTTCAATATTTTCATTCCTTTTTAGTAGATTTTCATTTAAGCAATTAGAATATCCGTTTTTCTCATTTTTATTCATTTTCGTTAAGTTTAGTTATTAGGCCATTTAATTCCCGTAGTTTCTTTTTAGATTTCGTTTTTACATTTCAAAAACACACCACCAAAACCCCCACAAAACCGTTTGGTTCTAGAATTCCTTACTTTATATTTCTTTCAAAGGCTTTTGCAGGAAAAGATCATCCTTCCCTGTGGATTCGATCCCTAAGTACTACAATCGATCAGATGTGCACTTGCGGCTATTGATTTCATTTAGGGTAAAATTTGACAACCCTCGACACACACGACAGCACACATCAGGATCGAGGAGCAGCAGACGCAGCTCTCGCAGCAGGAGCCTCTGACGTCTTCTGAAGGTAGCTCGGTCCAGTCCACAACGACCTTGACAATGGCGGAGATGGACAAGATCTTCAAAGAGGTAAGTTTTTTTTTTTCCTACTTAACGTCTTCAAATATAGGTGTTTTAATTATGTTTTCAACATTTTTCCAGGTTGTCCATCGGAAGAAAGACAGGGTTTTAGGGATGGGATCCATCCATGATATCCCGATCACTTCTGCGACTGGTCATGTCTGGGCAGAGAATCCATTTGTTATTCGCCAAGAGCTCCAGCAGATGCAGACGCAATATGAGACGAAGATCGACCAGTTGTACGGTCTCTTCGATATTTTGGGCGCTGATAACACGTTGCTCGCGGCACAGTTGAACAGGATTCGGGCATCTGGAGTTCTTGGCGCTTCTTCATTATCCTCCTGAGGCAACCACCGGTGCAGACGGACGAGGAGATGTTTTGGTCTCTCGGGGTTGATCCTCCTAGAGCCAGAAACCAGGCGCCGGAAAACTCCAACCGAAGAGACGGCAAAGAACCTGCGGAGCCAGACGGGGAGCAGGACAATGCGGGGATAGACGACATTAGTGTAGATTTAGGTCTTTGATAGGTCTTTTTACAAATAAAGTAATTTTATTATTTTTAATTTTAATTAAATTTAAATATTAATTTTTAAAATATTTTTTTTTTATTTTAATTAAATTTTCAATTCGGATGTAATAATTATTTTTTTATTTTTATTTTAACAAAACATCGTATAATCGTCGTAATAGTATTTATTATTATTTTAATATATCATCGTAAAATCATCGTAATATTACGACGGTTTTACGTCAAACAAAACAAAAAATAATAAGAAGCACTTACGACGATATGTTCGTCGTATAATATACGACGCTCATACGTCGGTTAGTTACGACGAATACGATGGAAAAAAATCGAGGCAACTCGAAGTAAATTCTACGTAAATATCACGACGCTTTTACGACGTATGTTGTACGACGATTTTATGACGGTTTTTGACCGTCCTAGATTTTACGACGAAATATCTTTTACGACGATGCAGTTACGACAGTTTTGAAACAGTCGCAAGTGCATCGTAATAGGGTTTTACAACGGTTTCGGCCATTGTAAAAGGGTGTTTCTCTTGTAGTGAATCCACCTTAAGGCAGTGTTGATTCAATAAAAATGTTTACAATACTAAATATGAAGTTCATGGTGTAATCTTATCACGATCCATTTCTTTAAAGAGCCTCAAAGCTTCGCCAAAGTTTTGTTTTTTGCAGAACCCATCAATCTGTTTCGGAAGTAATGTAATTGGGTTCATTTCATGGTAGCAGAGCTCTGTGGCGGTGACATCACCAGCTTCTTTTTATCGATTTGGTGCAGAATTTTTTTTTTTTGTAAAAAAACGCTTCGTCTTTTGCGGTTTACCCGCAAACCCGCAAAACCGTGACAGGTTAGTTCAATAAACCCTCAACCCACGATGAATACAACCTGCTAAATCTGCAAAATCATAAACACTCAATTATGTGTCCAGGCCCACCCCGCAGCGGACTTACATAGGTCTGGCACGCGGGTTGTGGCCCATGTTGACATCTCTATTTAGTTTAAGTCAGAATCTAAGAAACTTAAATAATCTCATTTCATATAATTGACATAAAATAAAAATATATTTACAGATCTTCTACACAAAGTAATAGCTAAAAAAGTTTCATTTTAATTTACTATTTGAATAACTAATTTAATTTAATTTTAATGAACTATTGTTTTTAATTCAAAAAGTTAATTTCATATGAGATTTCGGAGAATTGATGGCTCTTAGTTGGAGGAATCCCCAATGCTATTCTTTAAATCGACAGCTCTTTTTTTCTTTAGAAAATTGAATTGTTAAAGAAAAAAAACAGTATCATGTTTATATAGCATTAATAAGAAAATTGTAGAGATAATTTTAAAATATTTTAAAAATTTATCCAATTAACTTTTTGAAATATTAAATAAGTAGATATCTTTATCTCAAACAAAAAAATAATAATAGTAATAATTTCTTATTCTTATTATTTATTTGATGAATATGTAATTTCTAATTAATTTCCAAGTATCCCTTGACAAAATTTGCGCAAATTGACACATACTTACATCTATCCATACTATTATTTGCTAGGTCAAAAATCTTAGGTGTCGTTTTCACAATGATCGTCCTACGTGTCATTAATAAAAAAATATTATGTGATGTTTTAATTAGTTCTCATTGTTTGATCATTAATCGTACCTGTGACATATATTTATTTGCTCTAAATGGACCGTATAAGCATGAATGATCTGCTATGGGCCAGCAATTTCGAAAATCTATCCCTAGTCGGTGTTAACTATAAACTTAACGTGTCCATTCGGCTATATACATACTAGATAAGGACCCACATATATAGGGGTTTATAGTTCATTATTTTATAACCGGTGAAAAAACAATAACTAAAAAACTCTTTTATACAGAAATAAAAAAATAAAATTTTTTTTCCTTTTTTAAATTAGTAATTCATTTTTTAATCTTATTCATCTAAATGTGAAAACGAAAATAAAATTATTTTCATTTTCTTATTAACTTTACATTTTAAAACTATTTTTAGGTCTAGCGCTTTTTCCCCTTTTTGTTTGTTCATCAATTAATTATTCTATTAATAATTTAAATATGATTGTTTTCTTACGCTTTGTTTTATTTTGCTTGATACATTATTTTGTCGTATGAACATTTTTGTATCAAGACGTTTGGACGATCTATAGCGTCTGAAAATGTCATGCTCTTTTGTTTTTTTAGAACGACACATGATTAGTTTCTATAGTTCTTTTGATCCCAATTTGTATATTTTGTTTCATCAGCTTCATTTATTGTTTCGTTCAGTGTTTGATCGATACACCACTTCATCATGTGGATGCTTTGTATCTCGCCAGGTGTGTGGCTAATAAACAAACGATATAGTGTGTATTTGGACATGTTATGGTTCTTTTGTTTTGTTTTTTGTTTTTTTTTTTTAAATTGAAACATAATTACTACCTAAATTCCTTTTGTTATGTACCCAGTTCATATCTTTTGTTTTTTAATTTGCATATTTTATAATGATTCGTTTCATCTCTTTGTATTGACGATTTCTTGTATTTTTTTCTTTCGCTCGAAATTGATTCGACCTAAAGTTGTTTATTTTATTTTTATTGGTGTGGGTCTTTGAGTTGATTGAATAAAAAGTAAGGTAATTATTTTGGTTCGTAGAGTTTGTCTAATCCGTCATGTTGTTTTGCAGGTTTAATCATCGTGTTGCAGGTCAAGCCAAGGCATGGAGCCAACACTTCTTTATACAAACTTTCATGTTCCACATCAATCTTCATTCATTAAAAAGTGTATTATCTTAAGATTCTTATATTGCTTAAGCCTCAGGTAAAGGAAAGAGAGAGAGATTCTTACGCTAAGGCAGTCCAATTATATTATTGCTGAATATTAGACCAGAAGAGTTGATTGATGGCACTTGTATAATCCAAGCAAGAGCAAACAATGCACCAAAAAAATTGAGTTCAAGATCAGTTACTCTCGCAATGGCCACACCTAGGGATACTACTGCTAATGCCACAACCTGTGAAAGAACAACTTCTAAAACAGGGTTAAAACGAAAAAACATGTCATAAGAGTTTTTAATTGACCAGGTGAAATCTCACAATAAACTAGCAAGACCTTTGTGGAAAAAAATGGGTTCTTTTTGAAGAGAACAAACTCTGCAAATGTAATCTTTGGTGTCATCTTGATCTTAGCCATTTGATAGAATCCAACTGGACAAAAACAAAAGCTTTCAAGTATGAGATAAGAAGATAAAAAAGAGTGCAATCTCTTTATCTCTTCAGTATCTGAACTTCGATCTACATAGTTTGATTAGTGCTATCAAAGGTCAATTTACAGCTTGAGCTATAATTCTTGATGCAATCATTACAGATTGAGCTATGAACCTGTTGTGTTTGAAGCTGGTATTGGCTAGATCAGAAGAAAAGGTCAAGACAGATCCAAAAGAGAAGATAGAGGAGAACATTATTGTGTTTGATGTAGGAGACATATTGGAAGTAACTAGAGAGACCTTAAGAAAGTTAGAAGTATCCAAGCTACCAAAAGGATTGTTTACCTACGCACTGAAACCATGGTTTTGCGACCACGCTTTTGAGAAAGAAAAGAACGAGAAGAAAAAATGACAAAAGCTAGGAAATGGATTGCTTATCTACACTCTGATACAATGGTTTTGCTCCCATGCTTGCGAGAGTTAAAGCCTTCAGGGTCATGAAATTGATCAGCATTTATCATCATTTGAGAGAGATTTAAAGCTTTCAAGAACATGTAATTGATCTTTATTTTATCACTGTTAATTTGTCCCTTCTGTATTTTTTATCTGATTAATATGGTTGAAAAAAAATTCTGAAGTATTTAGGGTATGTGTAAGTATAGGGAAGAACTGGCTTTAAGGAGAGATAAAAGCTACCAAAGAGGTGGTTACCATTGCGCTGATCCATCGAGCCCACACTTATGAGAGAGAAATAACCTACCACATATTAATGATAATGAATTTTGGTGAGAAGTAGAGAATAAAGAAAGCTAATACAAATTGAAAAATAAGAAGAAGAAGAAGACTGAGAGAATATAGAGATGATGAAAAATAAATCAAAGACGATGATGAAGATGAAAGAAAATGGTGACGAAATAAGAAAATCAAAAGATATATAAGAGTAAGAAGAAAAAAAGTACAAGTCAAAGACAATGAAAAATAAGAAGGAAAATATGAGCAAGAATAAAATGAAGAATTTGGGCCCATAAAAAGAAGACAAAAGACATTAAATTAGAGAATGAACAAGAACACGAATAAAAACTGGAAAAAAGAATAAGGAAAATTAAGAGACTAGGAAAACCCTAAGACCAAGAGTACGAAGAAGAGTAGAACAAACCAGAAGATGAAGAAGAAAAATCCAAAGTAGGAAACTCCATAAACCTTGAAGACGATGAAGAAGAGGAAAGAAAAGATAAAGAATAAGAAAATTGAAGTCAATGATAAAGAAGACGGAAAAGACGAAGAAGAAGACCCAAAAAAAGAAAAAAAAAACATTAAAAGAAAAAGTATGCCAAGACGAAAATCCGAAGAATAAGAAGGGGAAGAAGATGACGAATTCGGAGAACGAGGGAGAAAGAGAAATTAAGCAAATGCATTCAAGGACATGCCCACTTTGGAT